>NC_053118.1:3258607-3273607 GCF_010015445.1 Perca fluviatilis | reverse complement strand
GCAGGCAGAATTAAACGTGCATCCTGCAAAGTGTCTTGATCAAAACACACACTTTGATTTCTACTCTTATTAAGTCTGTAGTCCATTCAGCTGCAAAAATATGCTGATGTGATATAGTTAAACAAGTCAATTTTATTCATAAAGCCCAATATCACAAATTTTCCTCACAGGGCTTTCCAATCTGTACAGCATACAACACCCAGTATCCTTAGACCCTTGAAGGAAAACCTCCCCAAAAAACCCTTTAGTTAGAGCATTTTAACATGTTAAAGACTGGCAGATAGACTAAGTGTGTGTGTGTGTGTGTGTGTGTGTGTGTGTGTGTGTGTGTGTGTGTGTGTGTGTGTGTGTGTGTGTGTGTGTGTGTGTGTGTGTGTGTGTGTGTGTGTGTGTGTGTGTGTGTGTGTGTGTGTGTGTGTGTGTGTTTCCCTCCAGCCCGGGTGGCTGTAGCCCAGAGCAGCTCTCTGAGTCTGTTCACCAACAGAGACGCTGAGCTGGAGCAGAGAGCCATGCTGCTCAAACGCTTGGCTTTCACCATCTACAGCAGTGAAGTGGACCAGTACCAGAAGTACCTGCCAGACATACAGGGTAAACAATACACCCATATACTATGTATGTACTTGTGTTGTATACAGTTACTGTATGCAGTAACTCCCTCACTTTGAGAGATTCTTTCCCACAATAAACAGAATACAAATTAATCTTAAAATGTCAGTAGATTTGGCGCATTTCCCATAAATGTGTCCATTGTGAGTTTATTGGTCATGCTTACTGCGCTCGCCACCTCCATTGTAGAAATTCAGAGATTGTAGCAAACTCCAAGTACGACGGCATATTAAATGGTAGCCCTCTGAAATGGCCATTACGCTAACTGCTTAGGAATCTACGTCTCAGTTTATTAACCTGCACGTTTACTGAGCTGTGTGTGCGTGTGTTCAGAGCGTCTGGTGGAGAGCCTGCGTCTGCCTCAGGTGCCCATCCTTCACGCTCAGGTGTTCCTATTCTTCAGAGTGCTGCTGCTGCGCATGTCCCCTCAACATCTCACCTCCCTGTGGCCCACCATGATCACTGAACTGGTGAGAACTACTGGAGACATCGCTGACTGCAGGCTCTCTCTTTCGCTCACTCACTGTATCTTCATGTGTTTCTTTCCTTTCCTCCTCTACACATATTGAGCTACTCACACACACTCATTCACACATTCTACATCTGTTTCCCTGCAGGTTCAGGTGTTTCTTCTGATGGAGCAGGAGCTAACAGCAGATGAAGACATATCAAGGTACATTATCTGTTGATAATATAAACTGGATTGTAGCAGCAAATGAACATCATAAAGGATTTCTTCCTGTGTTCCCTTGATGATTCATCCTCTCCTGTCCATCTCCAGGACCTCAGGGCCGTCAGTGGCTGGGTTGGAGACCACTTATTCTGGTGGCAACGGCTTCTCCACCTCCTACAACAGCCAGCGCTGGCTCAACCTCTATCTGTCTGCCTGCAAGCTCCTGGACCTGGCTTTGGCCCTGCCTCCTGAGAGCCTGCCTCAGTTCCAGATGTCAGTACAGACAAGCCTGGGTCATAAAAGGCTTTGTAATTGGGTTGGGTTAGGGTAGTGGTACCCAAACGGGGGAGCGGCGATGCTAAATATAAATAAATAATGCATGGTTCTGCTGCACAGCTAGCAAAGCATTGACAAGTTTGTGAAAGGACTGCCAGGTGAATGTAAAGCAGACGATGAAGCTAAACCAAATACCACAACTACCAAAACAAAGGCAAGAAAATATGTACCACATATTGTAGGTGACCACAATTCAATCTAAGGAGCTGAAAATATTTGTATCTACAAAACGGGGGGGGGGCCTGCAGAAAATGTATGGGAACCACTGGGTCAGGGGATCGGTCACAGAGATAATTGGTTAAAAGTGTGTGTCCGTCACAATAGAAGAATTGCCCAATATCAGTATGTGGATAGAAAATGAATAAACGTGTGAATGAGATATTCGGATATCGCCACTTTTAAAGCTCTGGTGACTAACTTGTTAAATAGATGAAAATTGTATTATTTCTGAGTGAGTTCCACATCATTCCAGGTACCGCTGGGCCTTCATCCCAGAGGCTTCAGACGACTCAGGATTGGAAGTGAGACGCCAAGGCACTCACCAGAGAGAGTTTAAACCCTACGTGGTCCGACTGGCCAAGCTGCTGAGGAAACGAGCCAAGGTATCTTCCCTCTGTCCCCCTCTAAAGGTTATTAAATGATGGAGACAAATGACTGCCTCTTATAAAGAGTATGTGCAGGGCAATGCTCATTAAATGATTGAATTTTTTTTTTACAAGTTGTAGCCCATTCATTGTCCCCTCTGCTTGCAGCATGGCACATGAATTTCTCTGCTTGAGTAATTTGTCATCCATTACACCCTCCCATAGAAAAACCCAGAGGAGGACTGCTCCATCCGAACCCTGTCCTGGGAGCCAGGTCACCTGATGCTGACCCTCTACGTGATCCGCAGCATGGAGCAGCTGCTACCTTTCTTCAACCTGCTCAGCCAGGTCTTCAACAGCAAGGCCAGCAGCCGCACAAGTCCCGCCTACAACCACAACCCAGCAGGCGCCTGCTTCCCCGGCCACAAGGAGGGCCACAAGCTGGAGAGCCAGAAGGTGTTCTGGAGTCGAGCGCGACAGAACATCGAGGAGATGGTGGAAAAAGACTTTCTCGAGGGCCTTATCAAGACATGAGAACACAGCAAGGGGAGGGAGGGGGATTAACACACAACTACTGATCAACACTAGTGAAAAACTCAACTTGTACATTAAAGAACAAGGGAATACAAATGGGGGGGGATAGTTTGTAAATTTTCTTGTATTTATAATGATTATTTTACTTTTCAAAAGCTATTGTATTTCATTTTAATTATTTATATATATGGAGCAGCTTTAAAGACTGACTTTTAACATTTTATGTGAAGATGCTGTGCCATTCCATATTGATGTGACTTAATAAAAATTTCTAATGGGAGGGTTACATGCGCTCTGTCGCTGTCATCATGCCACATAAAATGTCCCTGGCACAATTGTGTGTGTGTGTGTGTGTGTGTGTGTGTGTGTGTGTGTGTGTGTGTGTGTGTGTGTGTGTGTGTGTGTGTGTGTGTGTGTGTGTGTGTGTGTGTGTGTGTGTGTGTGTGTGTGTGTGTGTGTGTGTGTGTGTGTGTGTGTGTGTGTGTGTGTGTGTGTGTGTGTGTGTGTGTGTGTGTAGTGCGTGTGTTATGCGTGTGTGTGCACGTGTGTAATGCGTGTGTGTGTACGCAGTGTGTGTGTGTACGCAGTGTGTGTGCACGTGTGTACTACCGGTCAAAGGTTTGGGGTTACTTGGACTCAGATTAGTAGTAGAACATTGGATGAATGGTTGCTGATAATGGGTAATGTAGATCTTGCATTAAAGATCAGCCACTTCTTTCTACAACAGTCAAGAACCCTTTTGCAATTATGTAAGCACATAATGTAATCTGAAAACTGCTGCCCTGGTTAAAAAAACAATGCAACTGATCTCAGCTGGTATTCTGTCTATAATGGAGTGGAATGGAAATTTCTAAGTGACCCCAAACTTTTGACTGGTAGTGAAATAGATATAACTGGTAACTAGGCAGTCAAGTATCAGTCAAATAGGCCTTTTTCCACAGCAGACATTGTGACTTGTCATAGCAGGAAAAGCACAGGTGTTACTAATATCATTAACAATGGCTCTGTTGTATTCAAGCGTCCTAGTGAGACGTCACAGTGAGCCCGCATGCACAATACGAGGAGCCTGAAACTGAGACCGCTAAACGGAATTCAGCCATCATTCATGTTATCAGTTACACTGTGACATGTCGAGTCCTCTGTGATGAAGACCGATTGAGTTGCAGGTTTTGTTGCTATCCATGGCACTGTGGCAGAGGTGTATAGTCCAGGTGCCAGAAAGTAGAAATCCTGTCCAGCAGCTGTCCCAACCATCACTAAACCAGCTCCTCTACCAGGTAGATGAGCTCGTTAGTGAAAACACCTGTTCTAGATGTAGAGGCAGATCCAAAAACATGGCAGGATTTTTACTTTCTGGCACCTGGACTATACACCTCTGCACTGTGGTACGGATCTTCTTTGCATCCAGTTTTCTGCAGAAGGTGGTATGAAGAAATGTCTCGGTGGCAGTGGTGGTAAGTTACTAAGTACATTTAGTGATGCACTTAAGTACATGGTACTTACTGTAAGTACAGTTTTGAGCTGCTAGTTTACATCCAGTATATCCATTTCATGTAAGAGGGAAATCTACGTTTTACTGTTAATAGCTAATGGTTACTACTTACAGTTTTTTTCAGATAAAGATTGTTCATGAAAATAACACGAGATTATAAAATACAATGCATTGTTAAATATTAAACCAGTGGTTCCCAACTTATTTGCCCTTACAAAAAAACTGCGTAGTAGTAGTAGTAGTAGTAGTAAGCAGATGGTGTCATTTAAAAGTTATTGAGAACCACAGTTTCAAATGTTTTACAAAAAAATCAAAGTCCAGAGAAAAGTCCAAAAATGAATACAAATTAGTGAGGAAGAACTTAGTTTTTTCTTCTTTCCAACCCCACTAATCATTTCATAACCCCTCCGATTTATTTATGTTGTGGCAGTTTGGAGGAGACCCGACCCCTGGGTGGGAAACCACTGGACTTAACTACAATAGCAAACTTTATATAAAGTAGATAAACTAATTCTATCTCGACCATCTACAATAATTAAATACTACTTACACATTGTTGAAACAATATAATAATGTCATACACTCAGTAACTCGTTTATTAGGTACACTTAGCTAAAGCTAATGCAGTCTCATACAACAGTATGGCAATACATTCTACCTTCATTAAGGTTATAATATATAATAATATACATATTTTTTTAAACTGTTAAAGAGAGGTGTTGATTCCACTTTATGATCATTTTGGAGTAAGTATATCACTCACAGGGGCCATTTTTCTGCAAAACTGTGTTTGATAGGTACATTCAGCTGATAATACTTTATATATACTACTATATGTTTGCTTAAGTAGGATTTTGAATGCAGAACGTTGACCTGTAATGGAGTATTTTTTACACTGTTACATAAGCAAATGTGTGAGTGCTACTAGCAAACCAGTGAATATGTGCTCTCCAAAGCAGAGCACATCAGCACCATGGACAGCGACAAGGCTGGCCGCTTCCAGCTTCACATGATCCCAGAATCCAGTAGTAATAACTGAGGCAGCACGCTTCATATGACCTTGGTACGGTACAGTGGTGTGGTAGCAGCATGACAGGAACCAAGCTTGGCTGTAGAGTAGCTTTATTAACCCTTCATATCCTTACCCATCCACAATCTCCACCTCTCGTCACCTCCCAGCTCTCGCGATAAGAGAGGCAGGAGCAGGGTTGGTAATACTGCGTCACTTGTGACTCAGAGAAGGGGGCGGGGCGGGTGAGAAATCTGAATAAATTAATAAAGAGAATTTTAAATCCACTAGGAACAACGCCATCCAACGACCCGGGTTGAAGTGCGCATCGCCGGTGTTTGCAGGCTGACGGTTGGCCGCAGCAGAGAGGAAGCACCCAGCAGGGGAGAAGGAGGAGGAAGAACCGCTGTAGCCTACTAGATGGTGGGGGGGATGATGATGATGATGATGATGCCATCCAGGACCTGATGTTCCCCTGCACGCCCCGCTGAAACACAAGGACTGTCGGACGGGTGGTGGTGAGGATTATCCAGGAGGCTGGAGGAAGGAAGACAGGGAGGGGGGAGGCAGCAACGATCATCATCCGGAGGGGAGCGTTTTGTCAGACCGACATAAGGCGGAACAGTAATAAACTGATCGAAAATAAAAGGAAAAGCCCAAAAACCTGGAGAAGGATTTTGCAGTTGAATATTTCAGCTTATAGACTGTAATGTTTAAAGGATACTGGTCTCCAGGGAGGCGAGTCAGTTCATGATTGTTCCAGAAACGCATGCCGAGCCAACAAAACTGACTGGGGATCAGCCGATTCCAGTATTGTTATGCAACTCAAATCATTTGCAATTCTATAGAAAGTGTCCTATATCTTTGCCAGTGCTGTGTTTCTGTGGTGCTTTCGAGGGCAGCTGGGATTACTGAAGCGGGTCGTTCGTTTCGGTGTGTGAGTGTGTGTAGGGGGGTGGGGGGTAGGACCATAGTGGACGCTTGATAGTCGAGGTTGGATTGCACGGAGAGAAGATGTCGGGTCAGACGCTGACGGATCGCATCGCCGCGGCGCAGTACAGCCTGACGGGATCCGAGGTCGCCCGAGCTGTGTGTAAAGCCACCACACATGAACAGACAGCTCCAAAGAAAAAGCACCTGGAATGTGAGTTATCTATCTATCTATCTATCTATCTATCTATCTATCTATCTATCTATCTATCTATCTATCTATCTATCTATCTATCTATCTATGTGTCCTTTCGACCCTCCATCCATCCTCTTCATGTACAACTAGGCCAAGCACAATGATGGTTGCCTCCCCCCATCCTTTCCTCCAGTGTGTGTTATATGTGCTGGCGGGGCATCAGCCACAGTATGTGTTCACATGTACACACACACACACACACACACACACACACACACACACACACACACACTGCTTGAGACAATGCACTACTTTAATTTAGACCTTAATTGAACAAACCAAACCTATTACCTAATTACAGCAGGGCTTCTTCCCCACATGCTGTCGTCAGATGAGCACCAGGATGGAACCAGAAGGAAGCCACAGAGCCTTAAACCAGCCACTTAAGCCCTACTGACTAGGGACTGTCTCCACCATGTTGCTCCAGTGCTAGTCTTGCATTGCCAGACCTATCTCCACAGGGCTGTGGAGTAACGTCTGGCAACACTACAGATACATTCTAGAATAGGAGAAAAAAAACACTCTGGGTTGTTTGCATTTCTTTAAACCAATCACAATGGACTTGGTCCGCAGCGACGGTGGCTTTGCAAAATAGTCTCGGCGGTGTTCTTGGTAGAACATTTGCACCCCACTAAAGAAAATGCCACACATACAATCTTAAATAAAGTTAACTGTTCACACAATACAGTAACGTGAAGTGATGTATTTAAATTAGCTTGATACATGGTTAAACCTCATTTGTTCTTACCAGTGTATCGCCGTGTGTACTTTGTCCACAGCAATCCCCCCCCAATGGGTCCCAAAAGGTCGGTGTCAGAGAGGAAATTCCCTAAACATATTCTTTGTAAATCTTTACAATCATTCCCTGAAATAACCAAGCAGGCCTGCCTTGTTGCACAATAGTAATTTTCTTTTAAAGTGCCCATATTATGAAAAAATCACTTTTTCTGGGATTTGGGGTGTTCTTTTGTGTCTCTGGTGCTTCCACACACATACAAACTTTGAAAAAAATCCATCCATGCTGTTTTGAGTGAGATACGGTTTCTGAATGTGTCCTGCCTTCAGTCTCCTAGTGAGCTGTTCAAAATCGGCCTGAAATGAGCTGGCTAACCACAACCGTTAGCTCGTAGCGTTAGCGTTAGCCGGCTAATGCTAGCTTTAGCCGGCTAACGCTAACGCTAGCATGCTACCTCGTTCTCAATAGCAAAGCACTGCTACAACACACACAAGTTCACCATAATCTACAAAAGAACTACTTACATGTGTTCCCTCATTTAGAAGTCTCCCAGCTAATCCTGCCTTCTAACTGACCAAAGTTGGAGAAACAGGCTTTCTTTTACTGTCTCTAGAGTTAGCTAGCTGACATGATCTACATCTGAGCTACTGAGCATGTGCGAGTGCAATCAAAGATAGTACAGAAGAAGAAGAAGAAAAGAGGTCTCACTCTGTAGCTAAAACAGAAACCAGGTGAAAAGAGGATCTGCAGCAGTGAGAGAGAGCTGTGCAGTACAACAAAAATATGGTGTTTTTTGAAAATTAAACCATGTAAACCTATTCTGGTAAAACCTTAAAATACAGTTATGAACCTGAAAATGAGCATAATATGGGCGCTTTAAACTTTTCAGCGTGTAGCTTGCTACCTCCTTGTTTTCCGTAGCGAAGGGTTTTCACGAACAGCACAACAGAGAGAGTGGAAACGGAGGGGCAAAGCCTGACATCATGATAAAATGTACTTCCGTTGATCCAGACTACGCCAGTGCTGATAAATGCATCATTGAAAAGTGGTGCTGATACTGCTGAACACACAGGCCTTTGCTCAGGCTCTTGTCCCCTAAGATAGCAGAAAACGGTGTGTGGCAATGCAGCATATATCACAGAGTTTTTTTCTAGTGCAATTTGTTGATTTGTTGGCATATTGCTTAGTATAAACAAGGGAGGGAAAAGATGGATGTAGGGTGCCAATTCAATTTCAAACACTGAAAAGAAATGTGGAGGACTATAAAGCATTTGGAAAGGACTTAAAGCGTAGATATGCAGCATACTTTGAGAGCATTTATCTGCTGATAGATGCAATTTCATATACATCCATATATAAACTTGATTCAGATGTGAAAAGAATGATGCACAAACCTACAAATTATATGACAGTGGGCACAATGAAAGTGATGTTTAGGAAGATGAATAGCACCAGGGGCCTCAACAGTGTCTGGGTGATAGGAAGGGCTAGAGGCACATGAACGCAGCATCCCACCAAATGCTTCTGGATCTGGGATTTATATTTTCTAATAGCTTTTTGGTGTATGCATAGATGTCCCTGGACATTTTTATTATGTTCCAGGCTTTACATTGGCCCCATACACTCAGTAAGCCCCCACCACCCTTATCACTTTATTTGATGTTGATTTATATCTTGTAGGATTATACCAAAGACCTTTGGCAATCAGTTTATGAAAATCAGCCTAAAAAAGGCTAATGAGTAGCAGTCAACCTTAAAAAAATAGGAGAGTTAGCTTAGTTTATCTTAACTTTAAGCTAGCAGCATTTAGTTAGCTTAGTGAGAACATAAAAAAGTGAGAAACAATGGGATGGATTTGGATGATAACACTTAGGAGACTAGTAAACAAAAGGGTAGTGATGAAGGGGGCAAAATTAATTTATAGTGGCAACCATAGACGAAATGAAGATGGAGAAACTCTGAAATGTGAACCTTACAGACACACAGTGCACACAGTGAGTTAGGAGGTCTTCCCAGTCAGGTAATAATATATATGACAGATTTTGTATACTAATATAATACAATATATCTATATATATATATGTTACTGTCCAAGTGACTCTGTTACACCAGACATGCACTGTTACACCGCATGATAAGAGCCATCCTAGTGGCATACCTTCATCATTTCTTCAGTCTATAATCTTAAGAGATGGCCGCATGTTCAAGTTGGCAAACTCAAAACCCGGCGGGAGAAATCAATCCGCCTGTCTGTGCGTGCCCAGACTAAAAAATAAAAGTGAAGGATGAATGGTGTTAAATCATTGCACAACAAAGTGGAAAGCTCGCCCACTTGCCAGAGTTTGTGTCAGCACTTTGTTGTGGTGCAGAGGAAGCACTGAAATACGTTTTTTTCTCTTTGTGAGAATGTGTCACTTTCAAATGAATAAACACAAACTTCATGTTACTAAGGAAATGTTGAATTCATGAGCAAAAAGATACTCTGCTTCTGTAATTGCCACTTATGGCCACAGTGTTCAACCAAAGTTTTCACAGTCTTGCTTAAATACGGAGAGGACACTCCAAAGTCAAACTATGAATTTTACACGATTACCATCTGACTCAGACCCGCTGGTCGGCTTGGTCTTCATCCCACAGTCTAAAGACATGCATTGCCTGTAGTAAATGTCTTGGGAATAGTTGTCTATCTGTATGTGTCAGCTTTATGATTATCTGACCCCGCCTCTTGCCCAGTGTCAGCTGGGATCGGCTCCAGCCCCCCCTCAGCCCTGTAAAAGGACAAGCAGTTACACATAATTGCTGGATGATTACCATCTTTTGATCAAAATTACTGTACCGTGTATGCAGTAGATTGTAAGACTTCAGAATTTGTTGGTCACATTTAGATTTTAATTAGTCTGGCTATCACCAGACCAAGCTGCATACAGGCATAGTTCAAATGACTCTGTACGCAATTGGATAGTCCTTCAACCAATCAGACCAACGATCCGGGTGACGTAGCAACGACAGCGGCATCAACGGGTTGCTGCCATGGATGTATTAAGAGTGCTGCGCTCATGGATGTATTGGCTGCGCTTCGGTGGCCGCCATGTTGAATGTAAACAAAAAGCTGCTTGCCATCACTTCTCTATCGTCATCGTGTTAAACCCGCCAATAGCACGCCAGGTGGATAAGACAGTTTGTGATTGGTCCCTGCAGATTTGTAATGGAAGCAGGTTTCCAGCCTGAGCTGCAGGGAGAAATCCAATCGCTGGCAGATCGGGCTGGGTTTATCCAGTCTAGGTTTTAATGCCAAAACAGACAAAATCTTAGTTTAGTTAAGCCAAAGATCCATGGACATTTTGAATTAAATGCATTTTTTTGTTCTCAGTTTAAGCAAAGTAGAGGTTTGTTTGATAAATTCATTGAACCACTTGGGCTTGCCCAAATATGTGAAAGGTGAATTAACGTCGCATTGGGCCAACTGCCTCAGGGATATTGTCTGACATTGTATTCAGTTTCCTCCACAGCCGACATTTACCCAATGTGCTCGGGGCAACTGAAGCCCAGTTCTTTTTTTCTGTGACCACTAGCAGAAATATTCAGCTACGCTGTCAGTGAAACCTGTTGCCATACAAACAACATTGTCAGGATCCTCCACAGTATGAACAACATCACTATCTTCCTCACGCCTGTTATCCTGTTACACATAGAGGAGATTCACATCCACCATTCCCCCTTCAACAAAAAAAAACCTTATTAACTACATTATTCATTATAGCCATCATGCTAAATCTACATGTGTTCTTTTTCCTGACATTTCTTGTATTACATATTATTCATATTGATAAAACTGCATTTCAAAATCATCATGTTTCCTTAACCAATCCACTGACATAATCAGTCATCTTTATAATTAGCCTCTTATTCCACTTCAAAGATCTTCCCATCGCGCTAATGTCGTCTTCCATGAACATCTCTGCTGTTTGCACATAAACACACCGTCGCATGTTTCTGGTATAGTTTTCGCATGTTTCCTGCTCCTGGACATTCTGACTTCTATTAAAGTTATTTAAATATTTGTAATTATATTAAGATGTTGGAAAGATATTACCGATTGCCCTCTTTCTTATTCAGTTCTTGTTTTATTCGATTTTTTCTGGGTTTCTGGCTGTAATCGAAACATGTGACAGTAGGAGATCAATTAAGATGGCTGAAAGATATATCTTATCAGCCTTTTTTTGTCACTCCCCAAGGGGAGTTATTATAAAATAATGTAGTATATCATGCATAAGACATCCATAAACCTAACTACAACATTTCTAATCACGACAACAATTAAGAGGATTCATTTCTTCCATTATTTTAATTCCTAAATCTAGGCAGGTCTCGACAGATATGTGTCCATGGTCTAAAAATAATCTCTTATGGATTGTTCCACTGACAACCAAATGTGTATTGGTCTGTTTCTCAGCCTAACTAGTGACATCCAGAGAGCAGCAGGGCAGTAAGCTCATCTTGCTGTGACCCCACAGCCCCAGACAGAGAAAGAGAGAAAAGCTGAGAAAATCAATGAGCTTTTAAGACTGATTTAGGTCCTTCAGCTTCCAAAGGCACCATAAATAGATATCAGAACAGTCTGGAGCAGGTATAAACAGACACATTGTTTTTAACGTGTGCGGAATGTCTTAAGGCGTGTATTTATTTAGCAGGCAGCTCTTAGTTAGGTTAGTTTGTTTTATGAACCTATAACTGTAAAGCAGTTAGAGACGGTTCCCTTACAGTTCAAGACAGTGGACTGTGACCAAATGGTTTGTGTCTTCTGGCCACTAACAGCTGACTTGTAAAGAAAAAGAAATAAAGTAATTTCAGTGGTAGCACAACAGTAGCTATGTGTCTCTAGAACACACGCATTTGCCATTTATTTTAAGAGCGTGACAGATGCCTGCGATACAGATCGGAAGTCCTCTAAACTCTTATAAGATTGGAGCTCAGGCAGCAGCTCAGATTGCCTGACACCCCACATGGTCTGAGTGTGTCTTACAGAAGGCTCTTGATAGCTTACTGGCTGCATGTGTGTGACTGTGTGTTGGTGCGTATGTGTGTGTGTGTGTGTGTGTGTGTGTGTGTGTGTGTGTGTGTGTGTGTGTGTGTGTGTGTGTGTGTGTGTGTGCATGTACGACTTCACATACACAGAGTTGCACGTGTATGCCACATGCTGTTAGCGGCTTTCCAGAAAAAGAAGGACTTGAATGAGGATGCAATTGAGTATCTTTTATTTTGGGATAGGAGCAGGGCGGTGCAGCTGTGAGTCAATGGGCTCAAGTTTTCAAGGCATTAGGATAATTACTGGGCACAAAGAGACCATTTTTGTCAGTGACATAAATCTGAAAGCTTAAAGGGTAACTTCAGTATTTTTTAACCTGGTCCCTATTTTCCTATGTCTAAGTGACTAATGGGAACAACATTTTTTTTTTTATTGGTTTGGTATTAAACAAGTATGCCTCAGTCGGCAGCGGCGAAAGAAGCTACAATGTAACATTGATGGGCAATTGCGAACCTTCAATTTACTTCCACTAAAAGTGCTTGTATTACCACTTATTGGCTCAGATTATTGTTTTAGGTGTCAGCATTATGGAAAGGATCCCTACAGAGAAACAGCCCCCAAATCGCTATCACCAAACCCACAAGACTCTATTTCTGGAGTCTGCAGAAATGGGCACTCTTTAAATTGGGGATAGTCAAGAAAAATACTTCCCTTTTTCTAAATCAAGAGTTAGCTTTTGAATGATCTTGGTGCAGTAGTGTGGCAGACACAGTCGTATGCCTGGGTTCAAAATGGAGTGAGGAACACAAACCATGTTCACTGACAATCATGACTGATGTGTGATGAGTCAGACGCTACTGTTAGAAATATTACAAATTATACGTTATAAAGTGTTCACTGAGCAAGCTAACAAGGTAAATGCATCATTTTCTGGCGACAGAGACTGTAGCACAATGTGTTATTCTAGCCTCCTTTACCCAATTACATGCCACACACTGCATCAGGGCTGTGTTTAGGAAACTGCCGTAGTTCTGTCCATCTAGATAGATGGAACTAGGTGGATTACACAAATCTGGCAAATGCATCTAAATGATGCCCACGTTTTCCACTTAATTCTACTACTACTGCTGCTGCTGCAGGACAGCGAAGCTATGTGCTGCTTGATTTCTAACCTAAAACAGCAGCTGCCAAATGATTATCTTTTGTTTTTACTTCCACTGTGAGGCAACTGAATGTGCGACAAGCACTATTTCTGTTTTTTCCTGACTCAGAAATAGGGGCTTAAAATGAATACTTGAAGGCATCATTTGTTCTAGTTTGGTCAGGATAGCAACTGAGCTGCTTCTCTCAGTGTGAACCCAAAGGCCCAGAGCATGGATCAGAGGACATGTAGGGTATCTGCGGCCCAGAGGGACACAGCTAGAGAACTAGTGTAAGAGAGTTTGAATGTCTACCAAATGAAGATGGCTCTGTTTCCAAAGACAGGCCCCACCTCTTTTCCTACTACTAATAGCCTCCATCTACTGCTACTCATGTTGCCCTATCCTCCGCTCTCACTGTGTCGTACATTTAGCTCTTCTTTACGTCCACTCAACGTTTACACCGAGACAATATTTATCACAATGTCCTGATTGATCTGATTAGGCTTCATGGCTGAGATTCTATCCGTGCATGTTGCAAGAATTGAGCGTCACAGTCGCCTCCCAGCAAGTTGGCACTGCTGAGTACTGCGTTCGATCCCCTGTCCGGGCGGGGAGTTTGCATGTTTGCTCCCTGTCTTTGCGTGGATTTCCTCTGGTATCCTTCCACAATGTACAGTATGTTAGGTATGTCCTCCTGTCAGTGCCCTGGATGTATCATAAGTCAGCCCTATGTTCCCACAGCCCAATGGTCCCACAGACCTATGTTCCCACATTTCTAAGAAATTGTTTTTCACTGAAAATTAGGCCGTATGTTCCCACAGCCCTATGTTCCCACATTTCTAAGATTTTTCTTAAAATTAGGCCCTATGTTAGGGTTAGGGTTACATTCCACCTGTAGTCCATTGCTACTGGATAATAGGTAGGGTGTAATTGGCTACCAAATTGGGAGAAAGGGGGATAAAATCTGATAAAAATTTATGAAAAAGGAAATGTGGGAACATAGGGCCTAATTTTGAAAAAAATCTTAGAAATGTGGTAACATAGGGCCTAATTTTGAAAAACATCTTAGAAATGTGGTAACATAGGGCTGTGGGAACATAGGCACGTGCCCATAATAAGAACTTGATAAAGTGGTCAATGGTGGAGCCCCATTCATTCCTGTAAAAGTTGCTCAGTGAAGCATGATCGAGCCAAATATTACCCAGACGACTGGCACCACTTCTCGCCTGTGCGGCCCATAGCTGAGACGGCTACTTCTGGTTTAGCGCTCCGCTAGTCTAGCATTTTCAGACTTCTCACCACAGCGCTGCGGAGGAGGGTCTGACTAGTCCACACAACATTCCGGCATGGGAGAAAAATGTGCTCTGGTTTATTGGCACTTTAAACGGCGCCTCTGCAAAATAGTCTCAGGAAGGAACTTGTTTTGGTGGAACATGTGTACGTTCAAAAGTCGTTTTAGTCGTGCAACAGAAAACTCCGATTGGACAGATAGTCTAGCTAGCTGTCTGGATTTACCCTGCAGAGATCTGAGGAGCAGTTAACCAGAGTCCTCACAAATCCACCAGAGGTTAGAACCCCAACACAAAGGAAGAGGAAGGGGACGGACATCTGGCCAAAAATGTGGGACATCTGGTGGAATTTCCGGCGGCACCTGAACCATCCAGGAAATGAAACGT
>NC_053118.1:2726107-2948607 GCF_010015445.1 Perca fluviatilis | reverse complement strand
GCATGTGAAACGAAAGCTGGTATGGAGATGTCATGATGCTCTTCCTCTCCCCCTCCTCTTTTCTCCCTCTCCTTTTGTCTTGCTCCCAGGCAGCGATGGGAATTGCTGAGCTGATCGCCATGGCCATGGAGAAGGAGGGACTCGCTAAGGAAAAGTGTTTGGAAAAGATCTGGATGGTTGATTCCAAGGGCCTCATTGTCAAGGTATCTTAATAAAATACTGCATATGTACATACTGTATGCATAAATACATTAATCCATTGTAATCCAACCACGATAGCCGATCAGAATGATTGGTCCAGTAGGAAGAAATCCTAAAAATTACAAAAAACCTCAGAGGAAAAATCAAGGGAAAGATTTCCCATTGTTAATTTATACGACATAGGTTTGTCCGGGGAATCACTGTAAAAGACTATGCAACATCAACATCTGTTACACCTGTTTTTTCACCATATCCATGTTATTCATCCCTCAATCCTCGTTCTCCTCTTCGCTGTCCTCCACCGTTTGCTTTCTCGCTGTTTCTTTTACTCCACCAACAACGCTCCCTCTTTCCTCTCCCCTTTATCCCACCTCTCCTCTTCATACTCACCTCTTTTCACCTCCTCTTTTCTCCCTCTTGTTTCTAACTGGTCATCCTCCAGTACAGAGGAGCACTTTCAAGAAATCCTTCATGCCTTCAGCAGTAAAAAATGGTTGGGGAGCAATAAGAATGTTTTTCACGGTGTCTGGTATTTCTACAGATGGTCTCATGTCTTCCTTGTCCTCCTCCTCAACCCTTCCTCTCCATCTCCGTAGGGCCGAGACCAGCTGACTCATGAGAAGGAGAGGTTTGCTCACGAGCATCCACAGATGAAGAAACTGGAGGATGTGGTTCGGGAACTGAAACCCACAGCTATCATCGGTATAGTCTATATCCTCGATGTCCCACTTCTGGGATTGCTCCGTTGCTGACGGAAATTCCGCCGGATTTCACTCATTCAGGCCGGGTATCCGTTGCCTTGGGCTTCCTTTGTGTTGGCGTTCTAAACTCTGATGGATTTGTGAGGACTATTGTTAACTGCTCCTCAGATCTCTGCAGGGTAAATCCAGACAACTAACTAGACTATCTGTCCAATCGGAGTTTTCTGTTGCACGACTAAAACTACTTTTGAACGTACACATGTTCCACCAAAACAAGTTCCTTCCCGAGATTATTTTGCAGAGGCGTCGTTGCTCCGTACAGAGCTTAGCGCCGCCCAAGATGATTGTGATTAGTTTAAAGAAATGCCAATAAACCAGAGCACGTTTTTCTCCCATCCTGGAATACTGTGTGGACTAGCCGGACCCTCCTCCGCAGCGCTGTGGAGGAAGGTCTGGCAAAACAAGACTATCAACGGTAAAACAACAAGCATCTGATGTTTTCATAAGACAGCCAGTTAGCCATTTTGAAGCTATGTGTTGAACAGATTGTCAGACTGCATGTTAGATAGAATAATCAATAGATGACAGATAGATGATAGATAGATGATAGTGATAAATTGGATGCAAGGAGTCATTGAAAGAAAGTTCTAATAGTACATGTGTACATTTGAGGGAGAATTTAAGGTCATACGGGGAATGCTGAAGATTGAAACTTGCCATTACTTGCAATTTGCCAGTCTGCAACGTTCTGAAACCTGCCAGTTTACACCAACGAGACTGTGTATCATCTCCATAGCGACGACTTTCTGTACTTCCGTTCTAACTTCCGAATTTTCAAGGCTTTTTCGTAGCTGGATATTATTTGTAGCATCATAGAATATGAACAACCGTAGTGATAGTTAGGTGCTTGCTACCGTTGCGTTTGTATTAGTAATGAAACCCCAAAAACAATGTTTTGTTTCTCTGATTCACTGCTTTGTTCTAACGCCGCTCCCTCTATTCATCTACTCTCTAGCTCACTCGACCACTCGCTCGTGCTCGAAAGGCTCTCATTGAGCCTCGGTCAAAAACATTTCAACCAGCTCATTTGTAACTGACTCGACCAGCTGACTTGCTATGAGCTACTTGGCTGTTGTTCCAAAACCAGCCACTGGCGACTTGACAAGCTGAGGCGGAGGCGACGCCGTCAGCTGTTGGGAAAGCTCCTAAAGAAGCAGACTGAAATAGGCCTGGGCGATATGGAGAAAATCAAATAACACAATTTTTTTTACCTAATTCCTTGATATTGATAGTGCAATGATAATGTAGGGTTGACGATTGTTGCTTTCACAAAATAGTTACACAATGAGATTTTTGATAAATAATCATCAGTAATGTGGATATAATGACTAACTGGGTAAAGGCAAATTTTCAAAATCTAAGATGATATCAAGCCTCATATCACGATATCGATATAATTTCGATATATTGCCCAGCCCTAGACTGAAATGGGATATTTTGCACATTGACGGCCTGCGTTCTGTCTCAGGTGTGGCGGCTGTTGCCGGAGCCTTCAGCGAGCAGATCATCACAGACATGGCTTCCTTCAATGAACGCCCAATCATCTTTGCCCTCAGCAACCCTACCAGCAAAGCAGAATGCACTGCTGAGCAGTGTTACACACTCACAGAGGTATTCACTCAGGACTCTCTTCATTGCAGTGATATTCTCATACATGGCCATGAATGGTGTCCTTGGTCATCTCTAATCAATGGGTGAATCAAACCAGTAATAATCCTCATTGTGCTGCAGGGGCGGGGCATCTTTGCCAGTGGCAGCCCATTTGACCCTGTCACCCTGTCCAATGGGAGGACGTTCTACCCTGGTCAGGGAAACAACGCCTACATCTTCCCCGGTGTAGGCCTGAGTGTCACCGTTTGTGGCATCCGACATATTACAGAGGGAATCTTCCTTGCTGCAGCAGAGGTAACACACTGACATAATCAGTACATACACACCCTTTTTATGTATTTTATATTATTACTTAATGAACGCGGGAATTTGTACAATCAATTTTGTTATCAATAACTCATGCTGTCACTGAACCTCTTCTCCTGAAGTCTTAGTAAGGCCATATCTTGACAACGAAATTAATGCCTGGAGCTTTTTAATGGTACATAACTGACAGCGATAGGCAAGGTATAATTCCTTTTTTTCTTGTTTGGCTCCAAGTCTGAGTCAAAATGTGACTAGAAACAGTTCACACCACAAATCTCTCTCTTTCTATATTTCAATTAGGAGAGACAAGTGAATGAAGTAAAGATGAATGTTAATTAAAAAAGATGGTAAACAACCGCACACATAATAGCAGCATTAAATGTACTAAAGGCAGAGAATTGTATTTAAACAGAGGCAGCAGTAGGATGATAGGCTAGCGATGTAGCTGTGTCGCTGTGCTGTCGGATGGATGAGATCAGCTGATGTGACCAGTTGATGTGAATAGCTGATATCATGATTGACAGCCATCATGCGTGAGAGAAGTGAACGGCAGATGAATGAGAAATAAAGCTACAGGCCTAAGCATGCAGAAGGATAGTCTTCCTGACTGAACTGTGTGCTACAGCTTCATGTGTCATACACTTAGCTGAGCAAAGTCAGACTCGTGAAAAACAAGTCGTTAGTTGTGATGACTTTCTTCGCTGCCGTAACTTGAGCTGTGTGTTTACCATTCGACAGGCTCTTGCTCACCTGGTGACGGAGAAAGACCTGGCGGAGGGAAGGTTGTATCCTCCTCTCAGCTCCATCAGGGACGTCTCTCTCAAACTGGCTGTAAAGGTTAGAGCTCAATGTACACACAAGGAAGAGCAGATGTACGCTGCCATGTCTCGGTAACACTTTTTAATAACCATCACTAATAAATGGTAAATTGATAGTTTATCAAACTTAAGTTAAAAGTGATTTTGCTGTTAACAAACAATGTCATGATAATTAATAACGTTAAATTATTATTTGTCATGCTATAAATCATGTTATTATTTTACAGTTTGTTGTTGCACACATAACATTTTATATATTATATAAAGTATTTGTTAATGATTACAAAATGATGTGTAAAACTTTATGGAATTGTTAGTAAACTGTCAATAAACATTATTTGGATGGCGATCATAAACTGATGCTTTTAATATCTTGTTAAAGGACAATTGCGGCGCAAAATGAACCTAGGGATTAAAACACGTGTACCGAGTCGACCGTTCTCTGGGATCTGTTTTCATGCTAATCGAATGCGTCTCTAGCTTGAAACAAGCTAGAGCAAACTGGTGGTTAGCTGCTAATGCTAGCTTTCGGGGCAGAGGGTAAATTTCTATTTCTACACCACTAACAAGGCTAAAAATAGCACCACACTTCCACGGTAGCATAATGAGGGTCCTTACATGTAAACCGAAGCTTTGAGAACTTTGTAAGTGTACATACAGTTTATTAAAAAGAAACCGTTCACGTATACAGGCAGGCGCCATCTTGGGAAAACAGTCATGACCAGTCGACCCACAAACGCCATGCTTGAGCTATGTTACTGGTTACTGGTTGCACAGCGTTCGTCGTTCGACTGTTCTCAATGCTTTGGTTTACATGTAGGGACCTTCATTATGCTGCCGTGGAAGTGTGGTGCTATTTTGAGTCTTGTTAGTGGCATAAAATAGCGATATACCCTTTGCCCCGAAGGCTAGCATTAGCAGCTAACCACTGGTTAGTGATAGCTTGTTTCAAGGTAGAGACACATTAGATTAGCATGAAAACACGTCCCAGAGAACGGTCGATTCGGTACACATATGTTATTGAGCCCTAGGTTCATTTTGTGCCGCAATTGTCCTTTAATGATTAACACATACTTTGTAAAGCATCTATAAATATTGTTTAGATGGTTGTTATCAGTGCACAAATAATCAGAGCTTCTTTTTTATAGATCACCAAATAAAGATTTAATGTGGCCAAATTAATGTTACTTGATGCTTTATTAACCTACGTATTAATTAATCATTAACTAATTATTATCAGCATTAGTTGCAACTTTATAATAGCCATCCAAATAATGTGTGGTTTACAAAACAATTGAAAAATGATTAACTATCTATCTAAATTACTGAACTCTTTATTTCATAATACACTAAACTAATAATAGAATAACATACATTAAAACATTAGTAATAGTTAGTAAACAGCATAAATAATTTCATTTAATGTTTGCTAACATTAACTAAACTAAACTAACTATTAACTAAAGTTTAATTAACTATCAATTTACCATTTATTAATGATGGTTATTATAAGTGATACCCATGTCTCTTTGAGTCTAGTTGTATGGGGTCTGATTTTCTCCAATGCTGTGCATTACAGGTCATGGAGTATGCCTATGAGCACAACATGGCGACACTTTACCCGGAGCCGTCTGACAAAGAAGCATATTTGCACTCCCTTACCTATAGCACTGATTATGATGAGTTTGCTGTGGACTCGTACCGCTGGCCAGAGGACAGTATGAATATGCAGTCGTGCAAACTTTAAAACACTGGACAGAGAGACGGAATAAGCGCTGGAGGGGTACAATAAATACTGACATGACATGCGATATCACCACAAGACATGATGTTGGAATATGAAAGAGGCTGTGTGTAGAATTATCTCATTTATATATCACTGTGAAATTAATGGTGGCAACACATGTCGATTTATTGGGCTTTATGTCTTTGATGTCTCCCTCTTCAGTGAAAATCAATATTTAATAATCACTGAACCAAATGAAGCTGACAAAATGTGAAACAGAAAGCACTTTGCAGAACTTATATATTTAATATTCCACTAATGGTTGTTATCACATTGAATTTTACAATACATTTGGTCCTTCACAGGTTACTTTTAGTTGTACTGTAATAGGCAGTTTTTATGACTGTCAGCTATAATCCAAAAACTCTTTGTCAAATAAAAATGGTTTTGATTCATGTTTGTCACGTCTAATTAAATTTGTACTGAAAGAAGACAAGGGTGTGTTGAGTACAACAAGTCCTCCAGAGATTGGTTTGGGTTTACATTTGGTTACGCTAGTGACGCTGAACGTGACGTGGTTCCGTTAAAAGTTTTTAAAAACTTGCGGTTTACTTTCTTTTTTCAAACAGGACACAAACCCTGATTTCCTGGGGGAAAGTCCTGCATTTTTTTTTTTATCCCATCCACCACTCCAACCTACCTCTTTAAGCAGAACTTTGTCACATTACTTCCTGCTTTGGTCCGGTCATAAGTACTATGGCCTCTAGGGAGCGCTGTCACTATAAACCTAAATATTAGTCTTAATTGTAAGGCAAGGCAGCTTTATTTTTATAGCACATTTCAGCAACAGGGCAATTCAAAGTGCTTTACATAAAACATTAAAGAGTTAAAAACGATTAAAAAATGTAAACATTAAAGAGCAAAAAATTTAAAAACAATAAAAGACGAGAATAAAATTTACAGTGCTGTGTAAGAACAAGTTAACCGAGTCCAACTCGGGCCTCCCAGAGGACTTATGTTTTCTGTAGGAACTCAGATTCCAAACCAGGCCACCCATAGGACTAAATCTGTTCCAAACTGGGCCTTACAAAGGACTTAACAAGTTAACCGAGTCCAACTCGGGCCTCTCAGAGGACTTATACTTTAACTCTTTTTCTGTTGCAACACAGGTTCAAAACCAGGCCTCCCAGAGGACTTATAAATTAACGATTATTGAATGAAAGACAACATCAAAAATAAAGGTCTTCAGCCTTGATTTGAAAGAACTGAGAGTTGTTGCGGACCTGCAGTTTTCTGGGAGTTTGTTCCAGATATGTGGAGCATAAAAACTGAACGCTGCTTCCCTCTGTTTAGTTCTGACTCTGGGGACAGAAAGCAGACCTGTCCCAGACGATCTTAGAGGTCTGGGTGGTTCGTAATGTATTAGCAGATCAGAAATGTATTTTGGCTCTAAACCGTTTAGTGATTTATAAACCAGCAAACGTTTTTTTTAAATCAATTCTTTGAGGCACTGGAAGCCAGTGTAAAGACTTCAGAAATGGAGTGATGTGATCCACTTTCTTGGTCTTAGTGAGGACTCGAGCAGCAGCGTTCTGAATCAGCTGCAGCTGTCTGATTGATTTTTAGGGAGACCTGTAAAGACACCGTTGCAGTAGTCAAGTCTATTGAAGATAAAAGCATGGACAAGTTTTTCCAAATCCTGCTCAGACATAAGTCCTTTAACCCTTGATATATTCTTAAGGTGGTAATAGGCTGACTTTGTAATTGTATTAATGTGGCTGTTGAAAAACACCCAGCGTATTTCCTTGGAGAACGTTGGCACCAAGATCCTGGTTGCAGCTGTCGCTGTGGCCCTGCTGCACTCCCTGCTAAGCTCTGCGGTGCCCTGCAATGTCATGCTGCGTCCTGCTGAACCCTGCTACTTCCTGCTACGTCCATCCATGCTCTGCTGGGCCACGCTACATCCTGTAACGCCCTGCAGCGCACTGATATGACATGAACTACTACGACTACCATTTGAAGTCACTGTTCCATTATTAATGACTATTATTGCCACTGTTCATCACAGCTCCAACCGGCCCCGTCAGACACCTCCTACCAAGAGCCTGGGTCTGTCCGAGGTTTCTTCCCAAGAGGGAGTTTTTCCTCGCCACTGTCGCACTGCTTGCTCTTGAGGGAATTACTGTAATTGTTGGGGCTTTGTAAATTATAGAGTGTGGTCTAGACCTACTCTATCTGTAAAGTGTCTCGAGATAACTCGTGTTATGATTTGATACTATAAATAAAATTGAATTGAATTGAATTGAAATTCAGATCTGAGTCCATGACTACACCAAGATTTCTGGCTTTGTCTGTTTTTAACATTGTCGTTTGAAGGTGAGTGCTGACTTTTAATTGTTCCTCTTTTGCTCCAAAAACAACCACCTCAGTTTTTTCTTCATTTAATTTAAGAAAGTTCTGGCACATCCAGTAGTTAATTTGTTCTATGCACTTAGTCAGTTTTTGTATTGGACTATAGTCCCCTGGCAACAAGGTTATGTAAATTTGCGTGTCGTCCGCATAACTATGGTAACTTATTTTGTTGTTTTCCATAATCTGAGCTAGTGGAAGCATGCAGATATTAAACAGAAAAGGCCACAGAATGGAGCCTTGGGGAACTCTGCACGTCATATTTGTATGCTCAGATGCATAGTTACCTATAGACACAAAGTAGTCCCTATTCTTTAAGTAGGATTCAAACCAGTTTAGTACTGAGCCAGAAAGGCCAACCCAGTTTTCCAATCGGTCTAGTAATATGTCATGGTCGACCGTGTCAAATGCAGCTCCTCTCCTTAAACTGCCTCTCTCTCTTAGTTATGCTCTTAGTTATGCTGTTATAGTTTTATACTGCCGGGGGACTTCCATCCTTCCTTCCCTCCTCTGACTGCTTTCTCCTCTCCTCTCTTTCCTTTGACTGCTCTCTCCTCTCACTTTCCATTTGTGTGCAACCCGTGCCACGGGATGCTTGTTACTAACCTGGCTCTGAGGAGTTTACTCCCCGGAGTCATTATGCTTTGATTTTTTCTCACCCAGCATATTTCCTTGGAGTACATTGGCACCAAGATCCTGGTTGCAGCTGTCACCGTGGTCCTGCTGCACTCCCTACCAAGCTCTGCGGTGCCCTGCAGTGTCATGCTGCGTCCTACTGAACCCTTCAGCTTCCTGCTATGTCCATCCATGCTCTGCTGGGCCACGCTACATCCTGTAACGCCCTGCAGCGCCCTGATATGACATGAACTACTAGGACTATCATTTGAATTCACTATTTCATTATCTTTAAAGTGACTATTATTGCCACTGTTCATCACATCCCCAACCGGCACCGTCAGACACCGCCTACCAAGAGTAGGGAGTTTTTCCTCGCCACTGTCGCATTGCTTGCTCTTGGGGAATTATTAGAATTGTTGGGCTTTGTAAATTATAGAGTGTGGTCTAGACCTACTCTATCTGAAAAGTGTCTCAAGATAACTCTTGTTATGATTTGATACAATAAATAAAATTGAATTGAATTGAATTCAATAGATCAAGTAATACTAGGACTGAAATGTAGCTTGAACAAAAAACCTATGGGACCGTTTTTCGGGGGAGGACAGTCCCGTTGAATATTAGATATAAAAAGGTACTAATAAAGGTATTAGAATTTTTAAAGAAATGCTTAGAATACATTTTTACAACAACATATATTCTCTTGGCCACCTAAAATTAAATTAAATGAAACCTAGGGGTTAATGACACGTGTACCGATCGATCGACCGTTCTCTGGGATATGTTTTCATCGAATGTGACCAGTTTTAGCGCAAACCACTAATTAGACGAATGCCGTGTAACCAGTAACATGGCTCAAGCACGGCGTTCGTAGTTCAACTGATCGTGACTGTTTTCCCAAGATGGCGCCCGCCTGTATATGTCTTTATAAACTATCTTTTTAATAAACTGTCTGTAAACTTACAAAGTTCTCAATGCTTCGGTTTACGTGTAGGGACCTTCATTATGTTACCATTGAAGTGTGGTGCTATTTTGAGTCTTGTTAGTGGTGTAGAAATAGCAATTTCTTTTTACTTTACCCGTGCCCCGACGACTAGCTTTATAAGCTAATTAGCAGTTTGAGCTAAAACTGGTCACATTCGATTAGCATGAAAACATATCCCAGAGAACGGTTGACTCTGTACACATGTTATTAACCCCTAGGTTCATTTTGTGCCGGATTTCTCCTTTAACTAATTATCTGGTAAACTGAACTACCAAGTGCCGCTGATTCGGCGACATCTCACAGAGCTCTGTAGCTATTTTTGTAAGATGCAGGGTGCGATTTGCCGCAGTGATTGCATGGGATTTCTCCCTTTCTGGTCTACATATCCCTGCCTGTGCTGAATTATTTTTATCCCTGGTGGGGACAAAATGTAAAAGTGATCAATGCTACTTCACTAATAGACCGTTATATACCCAAAATAGTAGTATTTTAAACTAATTAAAGCGCTGTAATGGGAACAGTCTATAATGCGAGAGAACGATAAAATCAGAGCGGCAGTTGCTAGTTATATTTAGCCGCTGCAGAGCGCCGGCACGCCGGCTACCAGCGGAAGTTGTTTAGCCGCCAATAGGTGACTGTGAGCCAGGTACAGGCACCGCCAGATGACGCCCCTTTCATGGGCCATGGTAGTGGAGTTTAGCCAGAAAAATCGAGTGTCATGCGGAGATGACAGTTAAAGTTCTCATATTATGCTTTTTGGCTTTTCCCCTTTCCTTTATTGTGTTATATATATGTTTGTGCACGTTATAGGTTTACAAAGTTAAAAAAAGCCCAAAGTCCCCCCCAAAGGGACTTACCATCTCCAACAGAAAACACTGTTCACAAACTGCTCCAAACAGCTCTATTGTAGTCCAGCCTTTACTTCAGAGACAAACGTGGTCACTTTGGAACACACGTTATGATGCTTGCCTAGCTGCTAGCATGGCACTCTGTGATACTTTGCTTCTGACTGGCTAGCAGTACTTACTGCGCATGTGTGACTCCCAACAAAGATGGAACAGAAGTGAGATATCTCACTCTGTAGCTAAAACAGAGAGCTCAACACACAGGGTGAAAAGAGGAGCTGCAGCAATGTGCAGTACAACAAATATATGGTGTTTTCTGAAAATTAAACCAAATAAATCTATTCTGGGACAACCTCTAAATACAATTATGAAACTGAAAATGAGCAGAATATGAGCACTTTAAGACATTCCTGAGGAAAGATCAAGCATTTCCTGGGTGAAAGTGTTTTGTTTTCGCCGCGAAGTGAACTCTCCGGGTTGAAAACATTGTGTTTTCCATTTAATATTGAAGTGCATATTTAAGTGTTTGGCATGCCTGGCACTATATCCTTTTGCAAGGGGGATTTAATTCTTGCATGTTTTGTTTTGTTGTGCAGGATCAAAAAACATCCCCCTTCTGCTTTTTTCACAAATCGCACCCTGATCATACATATCGGTGTGCATGGATGTGCATACATTTTCGTACAATATTGTACGATCCCATTCATGAGAATGTGTTGCCCAGTGACAATAACTGCTTTGCTTTACTGTGAGTAACCAACTTGAAAATGCTCTGCAAGGTGGTTCTGAAATCAGGGCTGGGAATCTAACAGCATTCCAGGCCAATCCCGCACATTCAGGCCACGTATACTGTAACTTTTTCTTCTGTTTACTCTTTACGTAAAGTTTAGTGTGTATAAGGGCTTAGAACATTATGATGGGAGTATATGATGCCCATTCCCATACTCTATTATGTCTCATAAGTTGTTGCAGCAATGTTTAGGTTGATAGTAGTGCTGTCAAACGATTACAATATTTAATCGCAATTAATCGCATTAATGTCATAGTTAACTCGCAATTAATCGCACATTTTTATCTATTCTAAATGTCCCTTGATTTCTTTTTGTCCCATTATTTTTTTCTCATTTTAATGCTCTTATCAACATGGAAAAGTGGATCGGCTTGCTTTGTGCAAATGTTTTTTTATTGAAAACAACATTGGCATATACTGTAGTGTTCAATTTCACACTAACATTCTTCACAGTAAGTTTGTTCTTAGTTATGGTATCCATGTGCTTCTGTCTGAAGTCATCCATTGTCTCCTGGCTTTGACGAGGGGGCGGAGAATTGGCATCAGCTGTGTGCTTGGTCATCAGCTGTGTGCTTGGTCATCAGCTGTGTGCTTAGCCATCAGCTGTGTGCTTGGTAATCAGCTGTGTGCTTGGTCATCAGCTGTGTGCTTGGTAATCAGCTGTGTGCTTGGTCATCAGCTGTCTGCTTGGCCATCAGCTGTGTGCTTGGTCATCAGCTGTGTGCTTGGTCATCAGCTGTGTGCTTGGTCATCAGCTGTGTGCTTAGCCATCAGCTGTGTGCTTGGTCATCAGCTGTGTGCTTGGTCATCAGCTGTGTGCTTGGTAATCAGCTGTGTGCTTGGTCATCAGCTGTGTGCTTGGCCATCAGCTGTGTGTTTGGTAATCAGCTGTGTGCTTGGTCATCAGCTGTGTGCTTGGTCATCAGCTGTGTGCTTGGCCATCAGCTGTGTGCTTGGTCATCAGCTGTGTGCTTGGCCATCAGCTGTGTGCTCGGCTATCAAGTGGTATTTCAGACTGGACGTGCTGCGATATAGCTCAGTTCACTATGACAAAACACACAAAGATCACTTTGGTCTTGTCAATGGAACCATTTGGCAACTTTTTAAAAGTAAACTGTTATGGTTTCGTTGTGTTGCCTTGGGTTTTGTTCTATTTCTGTTGTCTTTTGTATATGGATTTCTGTACGTATCCTGTTTTGTATATTTCTGTTGTGTATATTTCTGTTCATTGTGTAGGTTTCGGTTTACCCTGTTTTGACTGTTCTGTGTATTGTGTGTTTTAGTTAATTCCTGTGTTCTCTGTTCTCCCTTGTGTAGTGTAGTGTCAAGTTTCTGTGTTTAGTTTAATTCATGTTTTCTGTCTGTTTTTCCTGTTTCCTGTTTTATTTTGATAGTCTGGTTTTCTGTCTTGTCCACTTTACTTCCTGTGTTTTCCCTCCTTTGTTGATTGTCCTGCCCCGCCCTGATGTGTTTCACCTGATGTTACCACCTGTTCCTTGTTTGCTCCCTGCCTCATGTATTTAGCCTCCTTTGTCTATTGTTGGATTGTCTTGTGTTGCTTCCCTGTGCCTGTTCCTGCGTGTGTCAGTTTTCTCCTACCTGTGTTTTGCCTGTCAGTTTGTTATTTTGTGAGTTTTCCAGTCTTTGTACTGCCGTTTTTTGTTATATTAAATCCCTGAGTTCAACTATCTCCTACCTGCCTGCCTCCCTCTGCATTTGGGTCCTCTTCCTGTCACTCCACACAACATAAACTTTCCATTCAGAATCTTATTGGCATCCATTTCGGCGTCTCGCCGTCCACTCAAAACGTAACGTTAGCCTACTACTCTTTGACCGGCTCGCAAGCCCGAACCAGTGTGTGCAGCGTGCCTGTTGTTTTGTTTCCGGTCTAGCTAGATCCGGTGTGGTGTTGTAGTTTTCTAACATTACTAGTTGTTGCAACAGCATGTGAAAAAAACTACAAAGTTTGCTAGGCCAAAAAGAACGTTAAGCTCGCGATAAAAAAATGTACGCCGTTAAAATGGGTTTGTGTTAACGCCGTTAATAACGCGTTTAACTGACAGCACTAGTTGATACCATTTGGTATTCAGATTTGATGCAACATTTAACCATTTCTGACCACTTGAATTTATGAAAATGGTCAAAGATCCCTCCAAAATACCACATTAAGACACCAAGAGGAACACTATAGAAAAATCATTGCTGTGATTTGGTATCATAAACTTTAAGAACTGGATTTATTTCGAAAATTGGATGGCGAGCATTTCTGTTCTCGAAACTGCTCCGGAACCCCTTATATGTAGGAAAGCCATACTTTCTCTGAATGCCCTAGGTCTCTAGTTTGTGGTTGTAAAGTTGCATGAGGCTGTGATTATCCTAGAGGTAATTTAAAGTGCCCATATTATGAAAAAAACACTTTTTCTGGGATTTGGGGTGTTCTTTTGTGTCTCTGGTGCTTCCACACACATACAAACTTTGAAAAAAATCCATCCATGCTGTTTTGAGTGAGATACGGTTTCTGAATGTGTCCTGCCTTCAGTCTCCTGGTGAGCTGTTCAAAATTGGCTCGGACTGTGACGTCACAGTCCGAAATGAGCTGGCTAACCACAACCGTTAGCTCGTAGCGTTAGCATGCTAACGCTAATGCTAACGCTAGCATGCTACGTTGTTCTCAATAGCAAAGCACTGCTACAACACACACAAGTTCACCATAATCTACAAAAGAACTACTTACATGTGCGCCCTCATTTAAAAGTCTCCCAGCTAATCCTGCCTTGTAACTGACCAAAGTTGGAGAAACAGCCTTTCTTTTACTGTCTCTAGAGTTAGCTAGCTGACATGCTCTACATCTGAGCTACTGAGCATGTGCGAGTGCAATCAAAGATAGTACAGAAGAAGAAAAGAGGTCTCACTCTGTAGCTAAAACAGAGACCAGGTGAAAAGAGGATCTGCAGCAGTGAGAGAGAGCTGTGCAGTACAACAAAAATATGGTGTTTTTTGAAAATTAAACCATGTATACCTATTCTGGTAAACCTTAAAATACAGTTATGAACCTGAAAATGAGCATAATATGGGCGCTTTAATACAGTGAGGTCAAGTTTCAAAAAATTACATGGCTATGGGGACTAACATCATCACACATGGATACAATTGGGCTCACTGAATCCACAAGAGTTTCAGCTTTCCAGTCATACCCAATGTATGTAATCCCTGTTTAGGGACCCAAGTATGCAGAAATATTCAAATACACCATTTTTTTTTTAATATGCGTAAATAACACATTTGTATGCATGAGAAAAACGGCATGGTTTTTGCAAAGTCAGGTTGAAGTAGCAAAACCCCAGAGTGTAATAACTTGAGCAAGGGTGTGTTTTATTGCTTATAAAGTCCTTTTTTACAAGAGGAAGATTCTTTTTTTTTTTTCTTCTTTCAAAAGTTACATGCTCTCACTTTAAACAAGGGCCTCAGACCATTAATGGCAATGTAGTCTATATCCTTGACGTTCCACTTCCGGGATTGCTCTGGTGCTGCAGGAAATTCCACCGGATGCATGTATTTTCCATTACCTTCCGCTTTCTTTGGAATTTTAAACTGATGGATTTGTGAGGACTATGGTTAACTGCTCCTCAGATCTCTGCAGGGTAAATCCAGACAGCTAGCTAGACTATCTGTCCAATCGGAGTTCTCTCTCGCACGACTATTTTGCAGCATCTCTGTGAGGAGTTTAGCACCGCCCATGACGATTCTGATTGGTTTAAAGAAATGCCATTAAACCAGTGCACGTTTTGCTCCCATCCCCAAATGCTATGTGGAGTAGCCAGACCCTCCTTCAGGGCGCTTTGGAGGAGGGTCTGGCTAAGCGAGACTAATTCAATTCAATTCAATTCAATTTTATTTATAGTATCAAATCATAACAAGAGTTATCTCGAGACACTTTACAGATAGGGTAGGTCTATACCACACTCTATAAATTAATGGCAATGGAACAGACATATTGCTGTTTTGCCCTATTTGATCTGTGTGAAGAGGAATGATTTGCTCTGCCTTTTCTCTTCACCACAAATAGAGAAATGATTGTAATCAGATATTCTTTTGACGAGATAGATGAGACTTTGCTTGTGATTGTCTGTGAAACCAAAGCTGGTATGGAGATGTCATGATGCAGCTATCCCTCCCCATTTCAGTGTAAAACTCTTCCCTTTATAAATGTCTTTCATCTCCTTTGCTTTACTGTGAGTAACTGAATTGAAAATGATGGGCAAGGTGTTTCTCAAATGCATCTTACAGTGATCTGGCTCCCTCCAGAGGCCCACTTCTGTCATTGCAATACAATTAGCCGCTTCTCTATGGCTTCATTATCAAATCTGTGCAGATTTTTATCATCATATTTTATTAGGAAATTAACTAACCTCTCTGTATGTACCATGAAACAATTGAATGTCCATTATTATCAGTTTCATGCAATTTTAAAAGCAAACAAATGCATAATTGTCTATTGTTGAGTTTGTGTTTTGTGTTTAAATTATTGTATTTTAGATACCACTCTATGGATGGACATTAAAAATTAGCGTAGACTATGAATGCTGTGGGTGCTGCATAGGTCTATGCTACAAACTTAATAATAAAAATAATAATGCATTTTATTTATATAGCGCTTTTTTAACGCTTAAAAGACAAATACACATAGTACGAAAATTCACAGACTAAAATACACACATTATTGAACATTAAAAGCAGCTCCAAAAGCTGAGTTTTGACAGTTCCAGAGGGAGAGGGCAACTAGTCCCTATACAAATAAACACACAATAAAATCGTGGTAGGTGTAGCCCACATAACAGAGCCATACACATATGAAATAAGTGGTGTGTACATGCAAGCCACAATAAAAGCAGCAGGTGAATCAAACTTGTTTATGGTCCAACAGTGTATTTTGTGTCTGTCCGCTGTCTGATTTAAAAACAGGATGATTTCACATTAATGAATCAATCACAGGCCAGACAGTCAGTACCAGAGGCCTTGGCTGGCCTGATGCCCAAGCCAGTCTGAAATCAATAGAGAAGCAACCAGACCAGTCAGCGTTCAGCGCTGAGCGTCTCGCCACAGGCAGGATTAGCTTCACCCTCCCTTTTATTTCAGCCCTGGGCAACCACCACTCTGACCCTATGATCAATATGTCTCAATGTCAACACCATCTGTTGTAAATGGTGTATCAGTAATCAGCTGTCCATCGGTGGTGTATCAGGATAAAGTTGAACATATCTGCTTTGCAGAATGGATTAAAATAAACAGGAAAGATTTAGAGTAAGAGGAAGACATGACATGGGAGGGTGAACTTTGAACCTCCAGAGATTGTGTGCCAAATTCTGAATGTTCTCTATCAGCTGTTCTTCTTTTGTTGTTGTTTTGTGTCAAATGAACTCAAGTGTCCCTTCATCAACACCACATTTGAAGGGATTTTTAAATTTGATGTTATTACTATTAACTACAAAAAAGGTAATTTAACTTTCAGTGTTAAGGTTGGTTTGGTCAAGTTTACATTCTTACTATTGGCAGAAGTTGGACATGTCATACAAATCCATTACTTTGAGCTAGGTTCAACTATTTCAACCATGTACCTTTGACTTTTAGACAATTGTGAACGGATAATTCAGCCATCTATTTCTACCATTGTTTAGCTAAATATACCCACTGTTTCCATCTGTAACTTTTAGCTATTTCACCATATTCAACCTTTTTTTTCAACTGTTTATCCATTTATTTTGTCTTGAACTTGTTGAACTGTTTATTCATTTCCCTAGCTATCTGTTTCAAACATTTAGCCTTTACTTTTAGCCACATTCACTTTAGAAGTCTCTGCTAGCGTCTGTGGCTCACCCGTCACCCTGCAGCCCTCTGCAGCACCTTGCTGGTCACTGAGCGGCTGGGTGACTGCCAGCTGTAACCCCACATCATTTTGACCTTGTTTACAGTGTCACATGAAATGGCACCTTGCTGAGACCTTGTGATCGGTGCCAATCAGTACAGCCCCAGAGGGAATATCGCATGTCTACCCATCCTCCCTGCCGCCTGTCTGCCATTAAGCCCCAAGCTTGCGTTCCTACTGTATGTAACCACAGACACAGCAGACAGACTGCATCATTTCATTTCCTCTCAGGGTCCATGATTTGGCCCTTTGCCTTATCTCCTTTCACAATGTATGATTAATTTGTTTTAATTTTGCCACTTCACCTTGAAGAAATGTTGCAGATATTCTGATTAATGTTCAACTCTAACTATAGTTTATCATATGTACTCCCTTACTTGATACTCTTCACTTGCAGTGGCTGAAATGTGCAGGTGAAGAAGACCAACCTGCTATAAAAGACCAGCAGAGGGTGCTCTGACATGTTGTTTGAGCTGAGATCAGTAAAAGGCCTTAAAAAGCACTATTAGTGCAACGTTTGTGAAAATAATGATTTGAATGCACACATTATCATCTCTCCTCGCCGGCAGTTTCTTCCATCATTACCTTCTCCTGTAGGTTTCCTGCAACCTGTGTTGCTAATGAATCACTGTAATATAATGACACAATATAATGACTAGAAACGCAATAATACGCCAAACTCACTGCATTCACTCTGGGCTAATTTCACCAGCTACATCTTTATATATATATAATAGTCCAGACGACTGTATTGTTCCTGCTCTTTGTATGACTCGGCCAGTGAATGGGCTTTATAGTCTGAGATGATGATGGGTAAATTGGACAAAACCTATGCGGATATTATAACAGTCTATAATCGGCTAAATGGAATAAAATACATTATGGTAACATATTATTTACTGTGGCTCTGTTCACTTCAGAAAATGTCATTTTTGATTCATATTTGCTGCTATCGCTCAGAGAGATTTAGACTTAAGGTCAAGATCAAATATCTGATCAAGGTAAGGATAAACCTTTATTAACATTCATAATTATGAATTTAGATATTTTTACTAAACCAAGTTAGTTTAGACCAACAACAGAAACATGTTTACAGTCACCAATTCTTAATCAGCTGACCAGTTGTAGTTGTCTGGAGTTCTGGAGTGTAACATTTAGACAGCTTTGTAATATGTTATTATTAATACAATCCAAATCAAAATGATATTTTATGCACACCACTAAAGACTTAACATGCCACTATTGTCAATGTATTGTCGAATTAAATCTCATCTCAAATATTACAATAAATATTGCTTTAAATATAGTTTTTCTAAAAGTAGCGCAATACGCCTTGGCAAAAATATAATAGAAATGTACTGTAACATGAGATTGTGAACTTTTTTTTGGGTAGAAGTGCTTCAAAAGCTGTTTGTTTTAGCAGTCTAAAATCTTTTCTTTGATAAATCAGTGCTGTAGTCTGCAGAAGAACAGTTGATCATGTTTTGAAGGGTTTTATACATTTGTTCTCTCACAAAGAGCAACATATATCTGTGGTCAAGGTGGCTGCATGAAGAGTTGAAACGTATTGATTACAGACTGCAATACAACCAGTAAATATGAATAGAATGTGAACAACATGCAACTTATTTATGCCCTTCTTGAAATAAACCTATTCATGAAGGTCAGCTGTATGCTGCCTGGGCTTCCCGGACCCCACTTTGAGAACCATTGAACTAGCACACCTTTGCCTCTAACTTTGCTTTTGTCTGCTGAATAAATAAAAAGCATAACTTTGTGAACAGAAATCAAAGTTTCACAGACAGCCGACCACTTCAAAAAAGCAGGCATGATTGAAATTGGATTATGCCTCGGCATATTGCTGGTGGTGTGTATATCTATATATATCATAACTGCCTATGATCTCAGAGGCTCTGTGCCAATGCAGAAGTGTTGATGTCTGCTCTCAGATGAGCTGAAGCACTCTTATGGATTACTTTTTCTTTGCAGACACACCAGGTGTCAGGCGATCTGCTGAAACAGTAGTGTAAACAGCATAATATCTGATTTGTCAAGGAATTACTGTAGTTCCTGTACTTGGTTGAAATTACCAATTTGCAACTGTTTAGAAACTGAAACAATTGTGTTATTGCTGATGCTTGAAAGGTACCAAATGTGTTTGACACAAAGAAACAAACATCAAAAAGTATGATTGGATAATTAATGCAGTTATCCAGTATCAATCTTTTATTTTCAGTCATTGTCATGGGCTGCTTCGAGATCTAATTACATTTCTTGTTTTTCTGTCAACCTGTCTTTTAACCAGACAGCGTGTTTGCAAATGACTATCCATTTTACAAGTTGTCCCTGCAACATCCAATAATATGCAGAAATGCAACGTTATCAAACCCAACTTTCAGAGAACAGCATGTATTGGATGTTACGTGCACTCTACTGCCAGTGGACAGTAATTGCAGTCGATATGTTTGGTTCCTGATTTTTTTTGTGTGAAATGTGACGTTTTTTAATCAAAAACATGCAATATCAGATCATTTTGGACCATTATTATATCTGTATCCATGTTTAAATTAATGGAAACGCTAGAGCAGACAATAAATAAATAAGACTCAAAAAGCTTAAAGACAAAAATGACTAAAGAGCTCGACTGGGGACCGTCTACATTCCTCAGATCTGAGAAAATTTGTTTAGTTAGTTTTGATGCTCACGTTGATTTTACATTCATTTAGCTCAGATGGTTCCCACAACGGCTTGGGTGCTGCGCCTGAGCCTTATAATGGTAGGGATAACCCTAAATAGAATTCATTTAATTTTATTACTTTATTACTTTGTTTCTTTATTTCATGCAACATAATTGTATTTTTCAGAAGGCTGCACAAAATAAGCCAAAATAAGCCTTCTTAGTACTTGTTGTTGTGTGAGACGACACAAGTTGCTACACCAAGTGACCTTTATTTCCTCAGCAGATTCAGGTCCCTGCCTGGCTGGTGGTGGACTGAATGAGGACAATTATCAAGAAACCACCTCTGTTTAGCAGCCTCATACAGTTCTGCTGTTCCCGTGAATGATTCTGTGAGTAATTTAGAGAGACGCCTCCGTTTCGCAGACAGTTCGTGAGGCCCTGCACGTCGCACAGGTTTTAGCCTGAGAGGCAGTGGCGGGCGCAGGTTTCAGACAGCCTGTTGTATCTCAGGCGGGTACCACGCGCAGATACCAAGCAGGAGCGCCAACGCCTTGACAACTTTTCCACAATTAGATGATGCCTTGCACTCAGCGCTGGGATTCTTGCACTGAAATCCAGTGTGACATGTGTGATCACGACCCAAAGTCGGGTTTAATTAAATGTTGTTGCAACACAGGGCGCACACAGACATCATTCCCTGCAGCGCTCATCACTGAAAAACACCACACGTTCTACTAAAATAGGCCACTTTGCAACATTTGTGAGGTGTAGGTTTGCTGATTTGAACCTTTACTTCAGTCATAATTCAACCAGTGACAGGTCCAGATGTTTGGTTTTTAGGAAAAGGATTCTGTTCATCTATGCAATAATTCAAGAGTAGGGAAATTGAACATATTTTAGCCTAGTTTAGTTAGCTGCTGAGCATGTCTTTGCCGCCTTTTGAATGTCGGCACATGCTAGCCGGGCTTGTGCTTATTATTCTGCTGCGAGCTACAGATGGATCAACACATGCTGAAAATATTACAAGCAAGACATTTGCATGTGACCTTAATCCCTTCACTTCTGCTCCACCATGCAAACAAGTCAGTCCAAAGATATTATTTAATGACCCCGGATCAGAACATTTGCACTCCACAACACTGGGTATTCAAATTAGCAGATTGTGGTTGATTACCACAATAGACAAGTTATATCTATCAAAACAGGTATGAATAGTTTAAGTTCTGCCTACTTTTTTGATATTTTTAGATATCTTGGATCCCATTTGGAAATTAACGCCACCTGTGATATTGCTGTGGCTGAAAAATCAGTACAGGCAAATGGTGCAAATGTAAAGGAAATAATTATTCTCCTGTATTGTTGAAAACTTTCTGCATATTCTAGTCTCACTTTGCCAGACCTTGGCTAGTCCACACAGCATTCTGGGATGGTATGGTGCTAGATGGGTAGATATGCTCTGGTTTATTGGCATTTCTTTAAACCAATTACAATCGTCAGGGGGGGCACTAAGCACCGGACAGAGCCACGGTGCCTCTGCTAAATAGTCTCAGGAAGGAACTTGTTTTGGTGGAACATGTGTACGTTCAAAAGTAGTTTTAGTCGTGCAACAGAAAACTCAGATTGGACAGATAGTCTAGCTAGCTGTCTGGATTTACCCTGCAGAGATCTGAGGAGCAGTTAACCATAGTCCTCACAAATCCACCAGAGGTTAGAACGCCAACACAAAGAAAGAGGAAGGTAGACATCCGGCCGAAAAGAGTGACATCTGGCAGAATATCCGGCGGCAACGACCAATCCCGGAAGTGGAACTTCGTGGATATAGACTATGCATATTCAAAACATCACACGTCTTTCAGGATGTTTTTTTTTTTAGGAATCATGTACATCTCAACAACAAATATGCTAGAGAATGAGACCTTGTTAAAGCCACAAGCTCCAAAGTTTGACACTACTTAAATCTATCTTTAGTTTTCACGGCCCTGTTGTGTTCTTTAACCCCTCAGTGTTGCAAAATAGACCCAATTCTTGTTGTCCGTACATGTTTTGAGCCCCCTGAACAGTTATTTTTAATTCTTTTGGGGAGTGGGTTGTCTTTCATATTGTTTTGAGGAGGACAAATCTACCTCTTTTAGATATTAGAGGATTTAGTCCATCATGGTACACTATCTTTAAATGTGTACTTTACAAAGAAACAATTCGCACATCCAACTACTTTTCGATGCGTAGGAAAATACCACATTAGACTTGAGAAAGGAAGATCCCTCACTCTTTCCGAGACGTTAGTTTCTTCAACAAATGGTGATGCTGGAGCAATTCCTTATTCAGGTCTAATATTACTGTATTCATAGTGCTACTTGTATGCATATCGTCCTAAATACTGTACAATGTAGAACTGTGGTTCTGTAATTATTGCATCGTTTAACCGTATTGTGTTATGTAATGTGTGTATCTTTTATATAATTTGTATTGTGTGTGATAAATGGATGTTCTCAAAGTTTGAATTTTATCTTCAACAAGTGTGGACCATGGACCAAAATGAATTGAAATGATTGATTGACAAAGAAAGGTAAGCCCACCATTACACTGGAGACCCTTAAGACCAGTAACAAGCCCGAATACACTCTGAGGCGCACGATTGTGTGACATCACATTTAACATGCATGCATTTTAAGATATTAACATGCATGCATTTGCAACAATAGCCGTGGTTATTGTTTCTGGATCTTCATTAATTCTGTAATTGTTCGCTGCCAGTGATTTACTGCCACATTTTGTAAACATCAAAGCATTTTGCATCTTGAGCTCAATAAGTTGCCTAATGAATTGTGAGAAGCAACAACAGCTTCTGGTTGTAGTGTGTGTAGAAAGTATTTTGTCCCTCTTTGCTTGTGTGGTTATGGTGCGTGACCGTCCTGCCGTCTGTATGTTCAGTGTGTGTGTGACAGCGAGGTGTGTGTGTGTGTGTGACAGCGAGGTGTGTGTGTGTGTGTGTGTGTGTGTGTGTGTGTGTGTGTGTGTGTGTGTGTGTGTGTGTGTGTGTGTGTGTGTGTGTGTGTGTGTGTGTGTGTGTGTGTTGGTGTGTGTATGTGTTGGTGTATGTGTGTCTGTGTGTGATGGTAATATGGCCTTCAGTGCTCTCCTTGTCCATTAATAACCAGGTTGGCTTTGATGTGGCCACCATGAGCGAGGTGGCCCCTTTGCTTGCATCAGTTGCGGCATGTAAATCCGCCCGTTGTGTTATCTCCTTATCTGCTCAAGGGTCCACCTGAGTTTGTTCACCTGACAGATACATTAAAGAACCTGTATTTTTTCTTTTTGATCAATATGTCACAGTGGCCTGTACCAAGCCAACATCACACGCTGTTCTGACACTGTGGTGCAAAGGGTGCACAGAATGAATACGGAAAACATTGTGTCCATTTCAAATTATGTTGAAGGTTTGGCATTTGAGGCCAGTTCCTCTTGTTTGAAAAATAAGTAATGGTTGCATGTTACACTCAAATGATTAAGTATGCACTGCCATAAAGTTGCGGGACTTCCAAGAGATAGATTTGAAAAAAGAATAATCAAAATCGAAGCAGCAGAGGCCGAGATATCCTGACCTGTAGTCTCAGGTATAGGTTAAGCACCAAAAGCATTGGATTCTACATTTCCCACAAAGCAACTCAGTCGAGTCTTTCATTAAACTTTCTGTACCTGGTACATGTCCACATCTATCAACACTACTCCCCCGGTGTTTTCTGCTAAAAATGTGTTGTATTCTGTGGTGGCAAATTTTATTTTCACCATTTGTCACCATTTGTTTAATGATTGTTTTATAACGCCACAAGATTTAGCTTCTTCATGTGTAGATTCAAAAGGCTCCAAGTGAAATAGTTGGCAACCGTGAACTTTCAGCCTAGTAGAGTTATTTAGTTTTACTAGCCTGAAGCTTCTCACATTGTTGTCTTTTGCTTAGATAGAAGTGGAGAAGGCCGATGACTGTTTACGACAGTGAGAACTACGTAGCTTTCTGTCTCCTGAGATAAACAGTTGTTTAGGCTAATGTTAGGAACAGAGAGCAGAGGGGAAGGTGAGACAATGGTGTGTCTGTTAATGATGTCCTCTTTTCAACTATGAGCATGCTGGAAGATACGTTTAGAGGGGTGGCTTAACAGAGGTTTTCACTATATGATGTGTGGATGTTTAGACTTTAGGTTAGAAGACTTTTTCAGATGTGCTGCGGTACTTGTGAAACTGTATTTCTCCATTTGCAAATGTAAATAAATACTCAAAGACCAAACTTTGGTTTAATTCTCAAACAGTCGTTATTCGTTTTGATTTTATCATGAATATCACTAAACTCTGCTGCTTCACGGAAAACTTCCACCACAATTTGGCGTTGTCGGCAGGATCGGATGAGAAAACAGGGGAAAAGAGCTCCGTTGGGTCGCTGATGACTGGCTATCCAGGGATCAAAAATCACCTGCCTCATACCTCTAACCTTTAAAAAGGTTTTTCAGAGAGAAGGTTTTGACCAAACATTCTAAACAAGCAACCGTTGCTAAATGAATTAAGTAATGAATAATTGGTGTAATCTTTCTCTTTAACTAAAGAGAATAAATGAAACTAATTCTGACTTTTGGGAAGTGAGTAACTTGGTATTTTTTGGGTCATTAGATAGGACAATGATATAACTGAGGTTATGAATGACATCTTTTGGCAAACACGGAAATATTTATTTTGAATCCTCTGATGCTGACGGGACAATAGATTGACAGAAATTTCAGACATTGGTCTGACAAAACACAAGGCAAGGCCTAAGATTAATCTACGAAACTATTAGCACGTTTCTTGATTAAAGAGGCGGACTGCAGACAAAAAAAAAAATAGTTAACTATTTAAGAGATTTTTGACTGCAGGGTCGCACTGGGTTTTTCATACAAGTTTCCCGAGCAAAAACAAATAGTCTATACTCTAAACAAGTTCTGGACCATTCTAAGGACAACCTGCAGGACGGTCTGGGTTGTAACGATACTCTAAGAGAGCCTCTTGATTATTTAGAGACAGACTGCAACAAGGCAAAACATACTAAATAGGTCGAGTTATTTGACTATTAAGTTGATTTTGTCCGCAGGGCTGTACATGGGTTTTCACGCAAGTTTCCCGAACAAATAACCTCGTGGTGTGGTGACGATCACATCGAATGTGAAATAGTATACTATAAAGTTCCTGTCAAACATGGGTAATGAAATGTCCCGTCCGGGTGAAGCATCTGGACCCATTGTGGGTGAATGACTCATAAATATGGACTGGAATGTTTGCGATGTCTGTCATACTGGTCAAAAAGCTTTGGCTTTCCGAGAAATGGATCTTTGTGTACAAAGACACTGAGAATGTTAAAGCAAGACTTCAGAAGAAGTAGAAAGAAAATTAATGGGAAAATCAATAATTAAGACAGAGGATTTAAAGCTACTGAGTACAGGAAAAACAAAGAATGTTTTAAAATATAGATAAAATAGTGATTCAGGGAAGAATGCAAAAACACACATGCACCAATAACCTCCTGATCAGTTCTAACCAAAGCCCATGTTCTGAGCTTTCTGTAAAAACCAGGAAGACGAGCTGCAGAAACGGAGGGACAAAGGAGACACAGACATCCGTCACACCTGCATCGGGTGGAAAGACCAACGAGTACGTGAGAAAACCATGTTTGAAGCATTTGTCTGCATGTTACAACAGGTTGGTGGGCAACATATGGAGCGCGGACCCGAAAAAGGCTGCTCCCACAAAGGACGTGGTTGAGCAAGAAGAGGCCGAGGCGGGTACCGTGGGCAAAATGGTGAGCCCTAGAACCCAGACCAGTGTTGGTACTGCAAGGTCTCTGGAGATTGGGTATGTAACACAGTAAAACAGGAAAAGTTCCTTGTGGATCTTTTATTACATTGAGGTAATTTCACTTTCCACATTGACGACACACATAAACACCACATTTGACTAAGACTTTTGAAAGATTATCTAATAGATACATTGTCTACTAATATATGACTTGGTTTAGTTAAGAAATGTATGCGTGATGTAGGTTATAATGATTTTTGTTATGTTTGTTCACTATTTCTTCGCTCACAGGAGAAAGACTCTATTACCAGTAATACCACACACATAGAATAACTGAATTTTATTTGTGCAATGACAGCACTTAATGATGTTAGAGACAAGGAAGGGTCAGTTTTATTCTGATTATTCTCAACTTTCACTCTGTGAGAGCTTTGATAATTGCACTGAGCGTGTTTCAATTGATTTATATTAAAATAACCAAAGGAGGGAAGCATTTGATGACATTGGATAATTTAATTATCAGCTTTATGGAAAATTTGACTTCGCTGTATGGGTTTGCAGTACTTGGGGTTTAACCATGGGTTGTCAATGGACATACGCATGGATAGATATGAAATTAGTAAATGTTCACGTTTCACACCAGGTTATTTTAATGTTTAAATACATAACACATTCAGACGTGCTGCGGTACTTGTGAAACTGTATTTCTCCATTTGCAAATGTAAATAAATACTCAAAGTTTTCTCTCAAAATTAGTCGTTTATCATGAATATCACTAAACTCTGCTGCTTCACGGAAAACTTCCACCACAATTCCAGCCCAAACCAAAATAATAACCTTAATGACATCATCAGGGAGATTGTTTAAAAAAAAAAATCAGAGACAGGTAAAAACTATATTGTTTACTTTAAAGCTTTAGTGTGTAACTTTTTGATATTAAAAATGTACGTTACATTCAAGCCGTTGCCAAATGAGTTGCTACAAAACTAATGAAGACTATCAGCTCCACAAAACTCTCTCTGGATTTCTCAGTATGGCTATGTTCAGAAGATTGTGGCGTCAATCACGGAATGCTTGTATCATGTGGACACGCCAACAGTGTTGTTGTCATTACTTAGAATTCCTCATGGGGCAGACAGTAACTACACACTATAGCTTTAAAGCTGCTACAATCAAAATCATTATATTTACATTGGATCATTGGTTTTATGGCAAATAACATACTGTTTTCATTCACTCTAACACCTCTCACCTTGATCGTTTTCAGATGCAGCAGGCTGCTGTTACGACTAAAAACCTAACAACCTGCCATGAGCTACCTGGCCAGCACCCAGTGGCAGAGAGACAAAATTATCAACTAGCTGGTGACCTTAGTGGAGCATTTAGCTGCAAAAAGGCCAGAGATGTATTTAAGGAGTTAGTGGTAAAAAAAGGAGTAAATTATGGGCAGGAACATGACTCTTAATCAATGTTAATATTCATATCTGTTGGATCTGTAAATTTGCAAGTTTGCCAACATTTTCACCATACATGTCAGTGTTCTGTTTGAAACTGGGTTCTGCTGTCCACAAGTGGTCAAGAAAAGTGAATATTCCATCTTGTAAGGGGCTCATTGCATGCAATCTGGTCTCAAATACAAGTCTCCTTTAAAAAAAAATCCAAGGCACAAAATGCCATTATTTTACATGCCAATTTAAAGGTCCGACAAATGTCAGCTTTGGACTGCTTTGGAGAACTAAAAACCAGACCAAAACAATTGGATAGACAAACTGTTCATAGGACCACACAGGATTGCCATAATATTTGTGATGCAACTTTTTTTCCTCTACAACATTTTCTACAATAGAATCTGCAAACATACAGCCTGAGGTAACTACTTTCATACCCCAAAGGTTGTTTAAAATATTCATCTGTTGTGCTGGTCATTGAATGTCTCACAGACCTGTAAATAGCAACTGATGACACTCTAACCTTGTGCTGAATCCTCTCTGTGCTTTCCTCCTATTCCACACCACAATCTCCTCGCAAACGCTCAGTAGTTCAGGTCAAATTATTTCATGGAATAAAAAAAATGCAAGCAGAATAAATCAATCAATGACAACTGAGGACAAAACTGAGTATTTGTGTCCCTGTCTTAGTAAAATTATATCTGTGTGCTTGTATGAGTGTATCTGTCTTATGCTGGCTGCATATGGGTGGATAGCTCATTATCTATTGTCGGCAGGCACAATGGCCTGGAGGCCAGGCTACGCTGGCCCAACAGCCCCCAGCACAATACCTGTAAACAGCGAGCAACCTAATTGAAAACATAGTCCAGCATCACCATGTTTTCTCACAATGACAAAGCTGATGAATAGGCTTTCCAAAAAAAAGAAAAAAAATCAGTTGAAAGGTGGGAGTGTATTCCAAATTAAAGGTTGCAGCAGTGAAAGTATCGAACGTAACCTCAAACATGTTTTCATATATATATATATATATATATATATATATATATATATTTATTTATTTATTTATTTTTTGGTTTTTTTTTTTGTGACTGGTTCTCAAACTAAAGTTGCTCATATCAATACTATTTCACAGTGGATGTTGTTTGGATGCACTAAAATAAAAATATTGAACCCACTAACTTTAGATAACTGTACATTCATGATTACACATGTTAGCCCCCCATGAGATGTAGAATCAGATGACACACAGCATTGATTTGCTTGCTTTTAAAATGTTCTGCATCGGCTCACTAATGCATTCAACCCTCATGTTGATTGGTACCAATGTGCCCCTCATTTGAGCCTCTAGGCACTGAAATTAGAGATATAATCGTCCTGTACGGTCCAAATGAGGCCTATATGTCCTTTACATGACATACACGAGTGTGGAAATGTCCTTTATGTAGGTCAGTGAGTCTACATCCATCCATCATCTCCACCCACCATGATCTTAAACAGAACAGGAGAGAGGGAGGAAATCTAAAAAAAGAGCTTTGTGTTACTCACGCTCGACTGCATGTGGGCTAAGTAACAGTAATCCAATCAGATGAAAGACTAGTCAACATACAAGTTTTGCCGGATATTTCAGCCGCTGCGTGCCCACCACAAACTATCTAGTTCCCTGTCAACTTGTTGGCTTCCATTATGCTGAGCTCTGACGTTATAGACCTAATTCTTTTGAAGCTGTTCTTTAAGTGGGATTTGCGATTAGGCTCAGATATTTGCCTCTGTTTTCTCTCATGCGCAATAAAGAGCCTCAGCCATATCTCTGTCTCCACACTCTGTTAATACTGTATAGCTTTTGTTCTCTCTAACCAAGTGGCTGCTATGCTTGTTCTGATTTGTCCTTATTTGTACACTGAAATTCTGTCACTGAAAAACAGTCTGCATTCAAAGCTATAGGCTGGTCGTTGTAGTATGGCTAGTGGCTCATGGATGCTGTTGATCAGCTGTGGGACAGGTTGTATCGAAGGTCAGTGAAATGGACAACAGACGTTCAGATGAAACGCTGATGACACAAAGGTGGAACTTATAAGGTTCAAAGCTCCAAGTATCTAACTCCCCTTTTGTGTCATACTGTAGATATATTCTGAATGACACAGAGACTTGCTGTATAGAAAAACTGGAATGCACACACCTCGTTAAAGAGGCTAGTTACAGTAAGTGCTACTCAGACTGTGAGAACAGTTGTATAATGTCTTCTTTGACCCTGAAGGAGCTTTTGGAAGACTTTCTAAAAATAACTCTGGTGATGTCACTAAGGTTATGTTGTCATGGAGACTACATATTTCTAAACATTTGCGTTACTGTCTAATGAAGAGATGCTTTCAAGCTGCGTTAAGGGGAATTGTAGGATCCAACTTTTTTGGAGCTTGAACCATACGTAAAGTCCCTTATACATAAAAAATAATAAGTAGACAATATACAAAAGAATATAGAATATGTGGGTTTCTTCCCACCATAAAGACATGCATGCTAGGCAACTGGGACTACAGTTGAAAATTAGCCGACTGGCTAACACTGGCGCATTTACAGAAATGTTCATTAATGTGCATTGTCCTAATCAAATAAATTAGCAAACCGATATAAATGATCTGTTATAATTAAGTTAATTGCACTGTGGGTAATTGTTTTAAGTGCTTGGAATTCCTCTGTGATTATTTGTGCAGATTTCGACCATTCTTTTTCTTTGTCTTTCTTTTGCATGTTTATGGAAATGCAATACTAAATCTCTATAAAAGGAAAAATACTTCTTAATTCTTTTTTTTTTTGTATTTTTAATGTTCCTTATCTAACAAGGTAAACCTGTCACTGAGAGTAAAATCTATTTTTCAAAAAAGACCTTGGCAAGAAAGCAGCATCAAAAAACAATAAATAAATACAATTCAGATTCACATTGAGAGGAATGGCTTTGGGCTATTCTGAGAAAATTAACCATTCACTTTTTTCTTGCCTTTTTCAAAACCAGTTTATCTGCTCTAAAGTAATCAGCAATTGTCCTGTCCTGATTTGGCAGGGGGGGGGGGGGTTATTCCAGCAGTCTTTAACGTTAAAAGTAAAACATACATTATGAAAATACAAACAATGAAGCATATATCTCATAAGCGTCATAGCCTGACTTGCGGTTTCAAATATGCTTTTTTGTAAGGTAAACAAACATTCAAACACGGTTATGTCACACCCAAATGACTGCGTCATCTTACATGTCTTGCCCATGTCTTAGGACTTGCCATCAAATGCACTGGTTGTAGGCCATTTCACAGGCTTCTCATTTCAAAATAAGTCAGCTGGACACAGACTTTTCAACCACCTCATGGAGCTAACGAAAGTTAATCAGCTAGCTAGCCATGATAAAATCTCCCATCGACAGTTGTTTTAGTTGGCAAAATCAACGGTCGCCATCCACAATTAAGAAGCTTTGTCTGCCTCTGTGTGAAACCAAGGACCTACTGTTTATTACTATTACTGAGTATTACTATGTCAAATGTTATCTGGCACCATTATCATTGTAAACTACATGGGCCATGCTACAGCAGAGTGCAAGCTCGATAGGCGTTGCAACAGTAACTAAGGAGGATGATGCTTAGCAAATGGTCAATTGACCAACTGCCACTTTGCTCATTTGAAAGCCATTCTGTCTCTCTCTCTCTTTCTCATGGGTGGGCCAAATTCTTTGGGGCGGGCAAAGCAGAGAAAGGGGAGGTAACCTTGCTCCTTATGAGCTCATAAGGAGAAGATTCCAGATTGGTCCATTTGAGCTTTCATTTTCTCAAAGGCAGAGCAGGATACCCAGGGCTCGGTTTACACCTATCACCATTTCTAGCCACTGGGAGACCATAGGCAGTCTGGGGGAACTCATATTAATGTTGAAAAACTTCATAAAGTGAAATTTGTATGCCATGGGACATTGATTAAAGTGTAAATTGCAGGTTAAATTTTTCATGAAGTTAAGCAATGTGCTTATTAAACATAAAGATTAGAGCCGCCCACCACCCTTTTTGTATGGCTTTTATAAAAAAGAAATAGAGGAATATTGAAAGTAAGTTATTAAAATGGTTGTATTTTACCATTCTTTTAACATTCCTCTCTTACTAGTGCGTGACGTCATAAGAGGGACTCCAAGAATCTAACGGCTAGTAGGCAGTAGGCTAGCAGTTATATTGGAGACCTAGCTAGCTAGCAAAAATGGTAAACTATTGTGTTTTTGCAGGATGTAGGAGTACATCAGAAACAGGGCAGAGGGTCCACCAGGACAAACGGCTGATTCGTACCTGGGTGAGGTTTGTGGCTACGAAGTGGGCTGATTTTACTGCTGCCTCTGTGACCCACTCTCTCCTCTGCCTGCTGCGCTGTAGCGCTGTGTGTGTGTGTGTGGCCGTGTGTGTGTGGCCGTGTGTATGTATGTGTGTGTGTGTGTGTGTGTGTGTGTGTGTGTGTGTGTGTGTGTGTGTGGCCGTGTGTGTGTGTGGCCGTGTGTGTGTATGTGTGTGTGTGTGTGTGTGTGTGTGTGTGTGTGTGTGTGTGTGTGTGTGTGTGTGTGTGTGTGTGTGTGGCCGTGTGTGTGTGTGTGAGAGACGGCTGGCCAGCGAGGTTGTCAGGTGCTTGTTGAGTTTAACTCCGAAAAGACAGTAAACCCCAGGTTCCCGTTAATCTTATGATGGACATGTGTTGTGATATTTAAACAAACGATCTGTCAACGGCCAAATAAAAGCCTCTTATTTACGAGAGCGGTCTGAGAGACCTCCGGTTTACAGCGGTGTGTCCGAGCGACGAGCCAGCGGCCGGGGCAGGCGCTGCTGGTTGTCGCGTTACTTCATGGAGCTTCTCAACTCCGAAAACTTTGAAGCAAATTGTCAATTCAGCAACGATTTTCGCAAGACTGCCTATATTCGAAATCTAAACAGTTAATTTCTCGCCTAAAACGTTGTCAGAAGTGAATTTAGTGATGAATAAGATGGCAGAAAATGGATAAAATTGTCCCGTTGTTGGTCAGTATATGTACCTGCTATGGGTTGCTACTCCCTCTTATGACATCATCACCCAGTTACTGTAAAAAACATGCTACCTTTGAAGAAACCCCAATAAATGTTATTTTAACGCATTTTAAGACAGAAATGTTTAAATATATACATATTGAGCACTTTATTTACATATTAATTGGTTGTGGTGGTTAACCTGCACCTTACACTTTAACGAAATAAAAAATGAAATAAAACCCTATTGAAATAAAACCATTGACATAAAATATAAAATGGAGCACCAGATCCCGTGTCTCTGTACGAGACCAGTGAAGTATATTAGAAGTCTCTTTCCCGGTGCTGGCTGAGCGTTACTGAGCAGCCTCCAACTGAGCTTGAAGACGTAGATGTGACGTGAGCAACCTGTCTGAAAGTGTGAAGTCTTCTGGTAGCTGTGCCGAGAGAAATCTCAATCATTCCCAATCTTACAGAGACGGAGAGTGTAGGTATATGTAAGGAGATAACATAGGCACAGGCTAATTACTGATCACTAACATGCTAGTTAACATTAGTAATTAAACAGCTAATGTGAGTCTAAACTGCCTGCGAGTTATATAAAATCCTGGATGACCTATAATTTTCTGATGTTAAACCCTAACAAAACTGAAGTTATTGTGCTGGGCCCTAAACACCTCCGAACTTCATTATCTAGAGATATAGCTACTCTGGATGGTGTTGCCCTGGCCTCCAGCACCACTGTTAGAAATTTAGGAGTTATCTTTGATCAGGATATATCCTTTAATGCCAATCTAAAACAAACCTCAAGAACAGCCTTTTTTCATCTTCGTAACATTGCCAAAATTAGGAATATCCTGTCTCAAAACGACGCTGAAAAACTAGTCCATGCATTTGTTACTTCCAGGCTGGACTATTGTAATTCCCTACTGTCAGGTTGCTCAAATAAGTCTCTTAAGACTCTCCAGCTGATCCAGAATGCTGCAGCGCGTGTTCTCACAAGAACTAAGAAAAGAGATCATATTTCTCCTGTATTAGCTTCTCTGCATTGGCTTCCTGTTGAATCCAGGATTGAGTTTAAAGTCCTTCTCTTGACCTACAAAGCTCTAAATGGTCTAGCACCATCATATCTAGAAGAGCTCCTAATACCCTATTGTCCTACTAGAGCACTGCGCTCCCAGAATGCAGAGTTACTGGTGGTACCTAGAGTCTCTAAAAGTAGAATGGGAGCCAGAGCCTTCAGTTATCAGGCTCCTCTCCTATGGAACCAGCTCCCGATCTGGGTTCGGGGGGCAGAAACTGTCACCTCATTCAAGAATGAACTTAAAACTCTCCTATTTGATAAAGCTTATAGTTAGGGGGTGAGGAGTTGCAGTGTTCACCTAACTGGCCCAACTGCTTCTCTTCATAATTGTTAGATTAATAATACATAACAAAGTAGAGGGAGGCAGGCCAGCCAAGCCAGATCCGGCAGGGGGAGAGTTCTAAGCCCGAAAAAGCTACCTCTCCTTATGACCTGTCTCTCTTAGTTACCTGTTATAGTTACGCTGTTATAGTCCTAGACTGCCGGGGGACTTCCTTCCTTTGACACACTGAGCTGCTCTCTCCTCTCCCTTTCTATTACTGTTTCTATTACTGTTACTATTACTATTACTATTTGTGTGCAGCCCGTCCCAGAAATGCTTGTTACTAATCCTAGCTTCTGGGGAGTTTACTCCCCGGAGTCCTTATGCTTTTTTTTCCCCCAGCGTATTTCCTTGGAGAACGTTGGCACCAAGACCCTGGTCGCAGCTGTCGCCGTGGTCCTGCTGCACTCCCTGCTGAGCTCAGCGATGCCCTGCAATGTCATGCTGCGTCCTGCTGAACCCTGCAGCTTCCCGCTACATCCAGTCACTGTTCCATTATTAATGTGACTACTATCGCCACTGTTCATCACACCCCCAACCGGCCCGTCAGACACCGCCTACCAAGAGCCTGGGTCTGTCCGAGGTTTCTTCCCAAGAGGGAGTTTTTCCTCGCCACTGTCGCACTGCTTGCTCTTGAGGGAATTACTGGAACTGTTGGAATTGTTGGGGCTTTGTAAATTATAGAGTGTGGTCTAGACCTACTCTATCTGTAAAGTGTCTCGAGATAACTTATGTTATGATTTGATACTATAAATAAAATTGAATTGAATTGAATTGAATTGAATTGAGTTTCTTCTGTAATATACGGTAATTCCTCTACTGTGCGACAGTAAGTTGCGTGGTTATGACAAAATCGTTGAGATACAAGGTAATGGAGCCTTTTATATGTTGTCGTGTTTCTTTAGAGATAAACAACGGACAAATAGAGTCTTTAAACGCTTCAGATGTAAAGTTATTCGCTGTCAAAGTGACGTCAAAATGAATGGGAGTCAATGGAATGCTAACGGCAGGTGATGGCTTGTTAGCATCAAAATTGCGCCATAGGAGCTACACGTTCTGAAGAGAAGCTTACCCCCTTGAATAAAACCCTCATTAAAACATGGCAACCTCCCCCCCCCATATTTCAATGTCAAAAAAAGCGTGACTAAAAAAATAAATTCAATTATTGTTGGCCAAAGACGAGACTAAAATGTTTTGCATAAAATAAAAACCAAGATAAAATCTCTCTTCATTTTCGTCTACAATCGTCTCTACTTTTTCATCATGAGATAGAATATTCAGCTGTTACCGAGACCCGGTGCTACGGCACCGACAGGTGCCCTAACGACCGTTATCTACCGGACCGAATAGCCTGCGCTGCTCTCTGATGCTCCTAAACGGACGTTAGAGTCAACCGAAACATCGCTGCATGGGGCGCTAGTTAACACTACACTTGGCAGCAGGTAACGTTAGCCCACCGTTAGCTAGCAGTTGGATTTAACACAGTTAAAATGCTGACAGCTAAACGGTGTAAAGGTTTGTCTCTATTTCACTGTGGAGGATTCCAACACGAGACGTACGACAGTCTGCAGCTGCCGTTGTCTGAAAAACAACACATGTTGCGTTCACTTGAAATACGCCTCGCCAGTTTCGTGCTGCATTTATTTTATTGTAAAATATCCTTTCCCCATGCAGTGGTTGTTTTTGTCGTTTACTAGTGAAAAAAGGAAGAGGCTCAATATTTATATAACTTTATAGCATATATTTATTTTTATAACTATTTGACTTAAATGGTTATCAGAAATAATTTATTTAAAAAAAGACTAAAATGTTTTGACTAAAACTTGACTAAAATGGCGAGACTTTTAGTCGACTAAAACTTGACTAAGATACCTTGAGTTCTCTTTTGACTAAAACTAGACTAAAATGACGAGACTTTTAGTCCACTAAAACTTGACTAACAAAAAATTTTGGCACAAGACTAAGACTAAGACTAAATTAAAAACTTATGCATTCCACATGATACATTGCCTGGATTCTATTTACCTGCACAGCAACCAGTGAAACACAGACCGGGGACACAGAGCCTGCAGCAGGTAAGTCTATTTAATATTAATAATAATAATCATCTTTATTTTACTTTACACTTAAAAGCTTACAAAACAATTATTTCTTTACACCTAATGCTAATTTCAAATGTTTTAATAATTGTTCACTCCATCAAACACCACTGATCTTTTAAAAAAATAATATGATTTAGATGTATTTACTGCCTGTCGTATTATGACTCACAAGATCAGTGATAAGTCTCAAAATATGATATCATCATGAAAATATATATCATGTATCTGTATTAAAAGATTAACATCAATTGTATGTATTTTCCTTCAGGTGAAGGAGCAACAGACACAACCGGCCCTGCTTCAGCCTGCAGACCCCCTTTCCTCCACAACAAGTTGTGATTTCCATGAGTCCGTTAAGGGGAGAACCTATTGATCCTGCTGACTGGCCAACCCTGTCTGACACGGTCAGGACTGAATTAGTCAGTAGAGGACCATAACATACCAATCCAGATTTCACCTTTCCCAAACGACAGCATGGACGAAGGATAAATCTTATTTTCATTTATTTGGCAGGGACAGCGCAGAATGTATAAATGAGGGGCACATTAAAGCCACATGGCTAATTCAGTTGTTGTTGTTGTTGTTGTTGGAGTTTGTAAAGTTCCAAAGTTACTAAAAATACAAATGTTCTGAGACCATTATACAGTACAGGCCAAAAGTTTGGACACAACTTCTCATTCAATGTGTTTCTTTATTTTCATGACTATTTACATTGTAGATTCTCACTGAAGGCATCAAAACTATGAATGAACACATATGGAATTATGTACTTAACAAAAAAGTGTGAAATAACTGAAAACATGTCTTCAAAGTAGCCACCCCTTGCTTTTTTTGATAAAATGCAAACCCTTGGTGTTCTCTCAATGAGCTTCATGAGGTAGTCACCTGAAATGGTTTTACCTTCACAGGTGTGCTTTGTCAGTGTTAATTAGTGGAATTTGTTCCCTTATTAATAAAAAAGCAAAGGGTGGCTACTTTGAAGAATCTAAAATATAAAGACATGTTTTCAGTTATTTCACACTTTTTTGTTAAGTACATAATTCCATATGTGTTCATTCATAGTTTTGATGCCTTCAGTGAGAATCTACAATGTAAATAGTCATGAAAATAAAAAGGAAACCCATTGAATGAGAAGGTGTGTCCAAACTTTTGGCCTGTACTGTATTTCCTATAGTTCATGTATCAAATATAAATGTACAGTAAAATACATACAACATAGTGTACCTATAATGTATATCAGAATGATTACATGGAATGGATGTGGTTTAAAGTGGCCCTAGGTGGTAGGATGGGGGGGGGACAAATCTCAGTATCAGCCACATATTCAGTCAGGGCAGCCAATGGGCTAGAGCCGGCCCTGAATGCGAGACTAGCTGAACAGCAGTGTGTATTCAATAAATCAGAGGTTTCAAATGTGTAGAACAAATTGCAGTTGAGATCCCATAACTGGAACACAACTGAGTACTTGATATCTTTCTATTTCTTCATCTTTTCGATGTCTGTTTATCTCTCTCTTTCATTCATTCTGCTTCCATTCTGCTAGTGCAGCCAAAGACACGCCTTTTGCTGCCTGCAGTGATGCCCTCCAGATGTTCTTTATTTCATATCTTTGGCCACAGAAAATGGGGAGGGGCCATCATGTGACCATCATGTGTCTGACCATGCTGGTCTTTCTGGGTCGGTCAGCCTCTCTCTCCCTCTCTGCTGCTGCGGTGTACGTTCCCTGAGGGCAACAATGCTGGTCAGTGAGGTCACATGACCTGAGGCTATGGGTAAACTCAGGCAGGTCTTGGGCCCAGAGGTGCCGCCTCAGATTTGCAGTTAGTTGGTCTGAAGGGCATCTCTGACGGGCCTGGATGTGATCGGATCCGAGTAGCACTAATCCACTGGGCTGGTTGGGGCGGGTTGGGACTCTGGTGTCCCATTAAGTTTGGCCTGGAGGATCATAAGGTTACAATTTCAATTGTCTGGACTAGCCTTGGGTAATATGATTCGAAGGTTCACAGCACAGTGATACTCCTAAGACTAGCAAGGAAGAGAAGAGCTACTAGAGTCAGAGTGACAGACATAGAGAGAGATAGTTTGGGAGGGGGGTTAAGAGATGAGAGGACTCTTCAGACCTGCAAATACAGTTAAAAAGCATTCATACAAACCTCACACTTCTGGACTAATCATTGGCTAAAACATTGTGGGTTTAACAGAAATATGTCAGAGTGTATGGTAATGCGTGTGCAAGTTTTTAGGTAGTGCATTATGTTAACATGCAAAATTACAAGCTCCTGGGTCAATCTTAGCCTTTGGTCCAGTGTGTGTGGTGTTTGTATGTTTTCCCTTGTGTTTGTCTGTGGTGGAAGAAAGATTGCAATATTTCACCTTAGTAAAAGTAGCAATACCATAGTGTAAAACTACTTTGTTAAAGGTCCAATATGTAATATATCTACTGTAATAAATCAAATAATGACCCCCATCATCATCATCATTAGATATTAAGGAAACATGCTAAGTTGAAACACTATCTTTTCTAACAATGCTAATGTCAGTATTTTCTCCTTTTGAAATTTCCGTTCTGTGATGGAATTTGTGTTTATGTTTTAGCCTGTGTGTGGTTATCAACGGCCCAGTTTGACAGCCAGGCCGGGTTGCCAGATATATCTGTAAAAACATAAACCCAGCGCGCTACAGCTGTAACGTTAGAACAGCCATGGAAGCAGCAAACAAACGAACGGAATAAATGGAAAAAGATTCTACCCGACCTAAAAAACAAATGACATGTTTCTAACAGTTGGGTGACCAGAGATGTAACAAACCCCTGGTAAATTTACATATTTGAAAGATGGAGACATTTACAACGTGTAGCCTGTTCAGCGGCCGTAGCCGACAACGGTGAGTTATTTTAAGCCAAGAGAGGGGGGCTGTAAATCAGGAAGAGAGGACCTTGAGTTTACAGTGTGTTTAGCGATTGTTGCCATAATTCTAAGCCAATAAAGTGTGTTCAGTTGGGTGGAGAGAATGGCAAGGTAGTGGTATTTTTAGCGGTTCTCACTGCAATTCTAAGCTGAGGAAGTGTGTCTGTCCGTCGGGTGGAGAGGACGGCGAGGTTGTTGTGTTTTAGCGGTTCCTACTGTAATTCTGAGCTGAAAAAGTGTGTCTGTCAGTTGGGTTCAGAGCACCGCGTGAGCACGGGCTTTTATGACTTATTGATGAATCAATATAGCCAGCATCTAACGTTAGCTACTCTGCTGTGCTGTGCAGTAATGTCTGGCTATGTGAGACAAGCGTCTAGCAACATCGTTGGATGCGGCGGTCTCAGCCTGGCAACCTCCGTGAACTTCACGTCTGGGGAGGAGGGGGCGGGGGAGACAACTCTCTCCAGTATTTTGAATATGTACTGCAGTAATTATTTTAAACACTAGCTGTCAGTATTACATATTGCACCTTTAAAAGTAAAAGTCCTGCGTTGAAAATGTTACTTAAGTAGTATTATGAAGTTTTATTAGCCTAATGTACCAACATATCAAAAATAAATGTACTCAATGTAGCAAAATGGAGGTTAACTATTTTACATAATGTTGAGAAGCTTTAGAACAATGTATCATGTTTTATAAGCTTGTCATATGTTTTCTTTTTGTAGAATCATAATGTGTAAAGTAAGTTGAAACAACAGCTGTTGAATACATAAGAGCCAGCACATATGGAAAATGAATAAATAAAGGAATTACTCTATATTATTAGGACTTAAAGTAACAACCATCCTTTTATTGTTTTTGAGTTATTTTTAATTAATTTAGAAAATCACATTATGTCCAGAGTATTTTAGAAGCTCAATTTTTTGCAAACATTTTCAGCTAAGTGACAGTACTCACAATGTTTTCTCAGTTATTCTTTGGGGTATCCAGCCATATAGCTATTTATTTTGCCCTAAGTTTTACAATGTACATAGTGAGATTTGCTTCTACACCAATTCAATAAAGGGGAAAGGGGATTAACACTGTACAATAAGGTACACAAACATGTAGGTAGGTAGTCATTCCTCATTCGTTCCTCAGTAACTTACTTAATTACTTAATGATTCATTAATACAGTAACTCCCAGTCTGTTTATTAGTAACTAATTGTCAGTGCTTAAGTCCCAGTCATTCAGAAACTTCTCATTAACAACCAGTCGTTCCTCATCTGTTCCTCATCCGTTCCTTATTCGTTCCTCATCTGTTCCTGATTTGTTCCTCAGTAACTATCTACCTTTTTGTGTACCTTATTGTGAAGTGTTACCGGAATGGGTTGCTGTGTCAAATATATATTTTTTTTTACACAGCGGTATTACTCAGGATAGTCCACAGACAGCAGATGACTCTTGATGCAAAAGTCAGAGCTGGATATTCCAAAACACTGGCAAACAAAACCAGATATTAAAGATGTGAAGTGGCTCTTTTTTATATGAACTGCTCCAGTATTTCAGTGTATTACCTTTCTAAGAATGTTTTATTGGTCCAAACAACATCTGGTCATAATGGGGTCAAATTAATGATGTCTCAGAATGCATCTTTCCTGCTCGAGGACATGGGGACATTTACAGGTGAGTAATTTAGGATCAGAGGATGTTTAAGACTTTTCTTAGTTTAACAAGCATACCTTCAAGACAAATGTATACCCTGCAGGCAGCATTGCTCAAATGAAAGCTGACGTATTCAGATTAAAATATGTCCTGAGGAAATGTCCCCATTAAGTTCCAATTTTTCTCCTCTGTATGAGGGTTAAGCTCAGCATATTAATTGGGACCCACCCCAGCCCACATTATTGAATATGACACGCCAAACAAAGCCTGTCTTTATTTCTAGCAATATATAGGAAAGTAAAGGAGTGGGAGGATTAAAAAAAAACTGAATAATTAAAAGGAAATCACTGACCAGATAATTGGGCAATTAGGGTCAATTAGCCAGCACGTGGGGAAGTGTGAAAATTATAGCAGGCCCTGATCTTCAAATGAGCATTTTGACACTGTGACCTGTTTTAGCCTTCATGGGGCATCCATCCTCTCACAATACACACACACACACACACACACACACAGAGGGATAATCCGAAATACCTTTAACTCTCAGTTGTTTTTACAGATGTGTTAATTACAAAACACAGAACATTTTAAAAGTGTTTTTACTTCATTATTTTTATACTTTAGGTCTTGAATCATTTTCAAACCAACGATGCAAAGGTTACATGATCAATTCATTTGAGTAGTGACTCAATTGAGGAGGTAGAATGGGCTAGCAATAAAAGAAACACTTTGACTGTGTCTGTTCGCTGGAGAGACAAGGTCTGTAAGTGAAATATTGAACACCTTATTTTTTATGGCTGCAACATCCTATCAAATCAAAATATTATGGGTTAAAGTTGAAAAAAAGCACCAGTGCCTGACAGTTTCACACACAATCTTATTTTCTTATGGCTGCAACATCCCCAATGAAAAATATGATTTCATACACATTTCCACAAAATTAGACACATTTGGTATCTTTGGAAGCTAACATGGTAATTGACACAAATTCTATTAGGGTTATTACAAGGTGCGTTAAGTGGTGCAGTTGTCTCTTTACAAGTCAGTAAAAGCTAATTGTTCATATCAAAATAAAAGCTGTAACCATTCTAAACTAGCAATCTTGTTGAGCATCAAAATACAGGTCTAATAAAGTCTCCGTGTTATCAGGAGAGGCCGAGTAAAACAACCTGCCGTGAGAGAGCAAAGTGGCACTCGTGCTGTGCTCTGTTCCAAACATAACAGCTTTCGTATGGCTCAGAGGTTATTGAAGAGATGAACGTTTAATGCTTCAGTTCCCCACATTAACAAGCTACTTTAAATAGTCACAGACAAGCCGGTGATCCAAATGAAAGTCTGTGTCAAAGAAGACAGCGTATTAATTCCTGCTGGTGATTTTGGTCTTTTGTACATCTGATTTTTCTTTGCTTGCATGTTTATTTCTCACATGTCGACTGAACAAGCAAGCAAAGTGCTGCGTTTCCTTATCCCATTTAAAGTGAATTAATTCGGTATTCTTCTTCCGCCTTGATTAGAAGACCTGAGAAGAATGAAGTCAACCATAACTGTACATCTTGTTAGGGCACAGCCAGCATTATCTCTTCAGCAGAGATCTGAGGCAGCAGGGACATTCAGCATGACACCAGCAACGCAGAGAAGAAGATAAATGCTTCTTTCTGTGCTGAAGCCTTTTGTTCTTCTATTTACACCAGTTTATCAGGTTCCTCCTTCCTCCAAATTCAAAGGTTCGGGGATGCACAGTACATCAATTAAAGAGCTTGTTCTGTCCCCTGAGGGATGTTCAGGTCTAAATATTTGTAGAGAAGGGCGATTTGGTAAGGCAGAGAGGCCATTAGCTGGGCTAAATGGCCAAGAACAATCCCAGTGGCCATAACAGCAACCCCCAAATCACTCACAACCCCCACATACCAGGGATGGGGACTCGAGTTTGAGACTTGGACTCGAGTCGCACTTAAGTCGCACACACAGTGCCCTCAGACTTGACTTGAGATTCATCCTGAAAAGACTTCAGACTCTATTTGGACTCAAGATGCGGGACTCGTGAACAATCTTTATTTTTAGGAATCGTCTGATGAGCTGAATGTTATTCCTCTCTCTGCGTAACCTCGAACCTACCTACGAAACACGAAAATATATTACATGCTTTAGTGTTCTGAGCAGCCTGGATGGAACACAGCAAGTGATACAACACTCATTATACCCACAAGAGACTTGAGACTTGACTTGGACTAGAGCTCAGAGACTTGTGAGCATCTCTGCCACATACACACAGTCCCACAGTCCATTTCTGGCACCTCTCACCTTTATGACACCTACAAACTCAACCCTGTCTTCTGAAAAATGAAATTTCCCGTACAGCGAAACTGCATTCTCAGTTACACTTTGGGGGAAACGTTTTTTTTTTTTCCAGGGACCAGCGCACGTCATGAAAGAGTCGCTGCATCAAACAAAATTCAAAATCAAAATGAACTGAAACAAAACTACTTGGTTAGGTTTAGAAAAAGATGAAGGTTTAGGTTAAATTAAGTATGTTTGTGATGTAGTTGAAGTTACGCAGGTTACAAAGTGTTACTGTAGTATCTGGACTTCTAACGGACTTATGATTTGATCGATTTGTTTGATTTACTCTGTTGAAGGTGTGATTGATACATTAGGATAAGAGTTATTTTTAAATGACATAACTTTTGTTGCTGACTATCAATGGTCAGCAAAGAGGGAATTGGACATTTCATTTAAAATAAGGGTTTGGTTTAATTTTTAGTAATTTTAGTTAGTACGGTTTATGTTTTTACTGTGTGCTTTTTGCATTTAGGGATTTAGGAAGCACATGGGTTAGCTCGTGTTGCAAAAAGAGGGAAGCACTTGCTACAGCTCAATCTGATTCTAATTCTGGAAGTAGAGTGAAGAGAGACAATGCACACTTTTGTAATCTTGAAACCTATCATTTGAGGATAAATCTAGGAGTACTGATATCCATTTTGAATATCTACTTTTGCCGTCATTTTCACATTTCTTTGAATATTGTTTAGTGTTTTTTATTTTTCAAAGGGGGGAAATGGAATGTGATTCATGTGTGATTCATATTCATATTATTTTTGATTTTTGATTCATTCATATTATTTTTTATTCATATTCATGTGTTGTTTTGCAAAGATACTGGTTGGTGTTGTGTTTTCTTTTCTTCCAGAGCATATGGGGGATGTGCAAAGGGAGATTCAGATACTTGAATATGGACGATAAAAATGGACTGGAGAATTCTGAACAAGATGAAAGTTCAGATTCCATCGACACTACACTGAAAGCTTGACACTGCAAAGGAGCTGCAGTGGATACATTCTTGGTGTCATATTCGCTGTTTGAAGAATGATGTTTTGTTGTGGGATACATGTGGAGACCTCGGATGTTTTTATGTTATTCTTGATGCTTAGGATATTGGGGTCTAATTAGGGTTTTAGGTCCTTTCTCTGGTCCAATAGGTCGACTAGCCTGAAATTGGACATTGTTTTGATTTTATTTTGATTTCTGAGGCTGTCATGTGTATTCGATTACACCAAGACTGAATTGATGAAAAGATTTCTAATTGATCTGGAGTGCCGAGGTGGTCGCCTGGGGCAGAGGGGCCGTGAGAGAATTTTCCTGTCTAGATTGATTGATGGATATTTGGAAAGAAAGCTGCCAGACAGGTTTTTCGCTCTTACACTCCATAAAATGTTTATTTACACTTTCTAAACATTGTTTACACTCTATGGAAATTTGTGTTATTGCTAAGGTTATACTTCAAGAAACCTGATGTAATGGAAAGTGTTCTTTTGTAATAATGTTACTCTTTTTGTTTTCAAGACTTAATTAGTCTCGAAGGGGGGAAATGTAGTATCTGGACTTCTAACAGACTTTTTATAAACTTTGTCTTAAGTTTTTGGTAACAAAGAAACTCATATGAACTTTAGCCTACATACCACCAACACTTATCAAAAAAAAAAAAAAAATAACAAAAGAAAGCCAAAAAAAAAAAAGCCCCCTGGCGCCAAAAAAAAAAAAAACAAAAGAAAAAAAACCCCCCCCCCCCTCTTTTATACTAAAAAATTTCTCCCTTTTTAACCTAAAAAAAACGCACATTTTTCCAAAAAAAAGAAAAATTTGGGGGGGGGCCATTAAAAAGGGGGGTTTTTTTTTTTTTTTTTAAAAAAAAAAAATTTTTTTTTTATTTTTTTTTTTTTTTTTTTTTTTTTTTTTATATTAAAAATATATTTTTTTTTTTTTTTAACAAAAGAAAGACAGAGTGACCATTAGAGAATTGGGAAAACTGTCGCTCTCCGGGCTCTTCAGAGCTTGTAAATTGATGCTGAATTCTTTGATGTAAATAAACCTTTATAATCAAGAAACAGCGTCTCAACACAACATCACAGCATCGCTACCAAATACACCACATTACCACAAGTCTTAGTGTAAGAATGTTACATAAACAAGTCAACCTTGACTTCTGGTTTCACATGGGACACAATCTGGAAACAAAATACGTTAAAGTGATGGTTCGGAGTAATTTCACCCTAGGGGTCCTTTGCACCATGACCTCGAGCCAAACACCCCCCAGAAGCTTTTTTCAGCTGGGTCGAACATTGGGAGAGTTAGCGTAGAGTAGCGTTATCAGCTGAATAGATTAGTGCAGGCGCTAATGGATCCAAGAGTGTATCTTGTACATTACCCCACTAATAATGCCCGAAATGATACCAAACTTCTACACTAGTACAAATAGGTTATGTACTCATAAAACAATGGATTGGAAAGTTTGTAAGTACACCAGGAGTTTATTTTAAATAACACTTGCCTGCTGGCTTCTGCTCTCTGCTGATGCTGCTACCGGCAGTAAGACGAGAAAAACGTCTACAAATTACAACACCAAAAAGAGATAATCCAAAAATAGTTATTAATTTAACTTATTTTTTAAAAGTAAGTGCTGTAGTACAACTAGCAGGAGACAAGTTATAATTGAGGTAAGTTTGGAGACATTACCTTATTTAATCATTAAATTAGTAAGTATTTTTGTTGTATCTCTTTTCAGTGTTGTAATTTGTAGACGGCCCTAAGAACTCGTCTAACTGTCGGTAGCAGTAGCAGCAGAGAGCAGAAGCCAGGAGGCAAGTGTTATTTAAATAAACTTCTGGTGTACTTACAAACTTTTTTACATCATTTTATGAGTACATAACCTATTTGTACTAGTGTAGAAGTTTGGTATCATTTCGGGCATTATTAGTGGGGTCATTTACAAGATACAAACATGGATCCATTAGCGCCTGTGCTAAGCTATTCAGCTGATAACGCTAACTCGTCCAATGTTCGACACAGCTGAAAAAAGCTTCTGGGGGGGTGTTTGGCTCGAGGTCATGGTGCAAAGGACCCTAGGGTGAAATTACTCTGAACCATCACTTTAACCTCAAAACATAATTGAGAATGCAGTTTCACTGTATGGGTTCACAAACTAAACGTGTAAGTACTGCCAGGTTAACTGCTAGAATCTTTGCCTCTTGTCAAAAATATCTGAATGTGCCATTGTTGTAGTTTTCTCCTCTGGATTCTTCTTTGTACAAAGCTTTATTTGCAGTTAGATACAGATAGACCCCAGAATGACCTCCGTCATTTATTTTGTGGAGAATTTGAAGGCCAGTAATTTTCTAAATTGTTGAAACATAAAAAAAATATTTAAAACATTATTTAAAAAAAAGGGTATTTGTCGTGGCCACTGTATGGCACGCTTCAATAGGGATGAATGTGTTGACATGATTCTGAGGTCATTCGCATAACTTGGAGCCAATCCTTTCTATTTCCAGTTCAATAAGATTCTCTATTTCTTTTGACAAGTCATTTGATATATCTGCAGTCGAGTGATTTCTAACAGAGAGCCATCAGGTTCTTCCTTATACAAGGTGTGAATGAGAGAAGGGACGCGGTGATGGACACTTCTTACTTCTCATTAGCGAGCAACTCTCTGCAGCCTTAGTGTCCTGACCTGTGTTGCCTCCAGCTGCCCGGCGGCGTTCATCTAAGCCCCAGGGGCAATAAACGCACTACACTAACACACATAGCACCGTTCATTAATGGATGGATTACAATATTCAAGTATTGTTTGTCTATTTGATGCTACTCATGAAAACAGAGTATGAATAATAATAAGATAAGGTTAATAATCTAATTGAAATAATGACATAAAAAGAAAATTTCAAATTATTCTTTTATTTTGAAGGTATTTGTGCAAAAGGGTCATTTGCAAAATAGTTGCCATGGGGTGCATATATGGAGAAAAAAATACAGCAAATATAAATAAAATAAATATTCCTCAATTACGGAACATTGTGGCAGAAAATTGATTATAATTTGTCAATTTTGCCAATTATTATTTTTTGACATTTGCATAATGGCTCTTGGTTGAAAGGAGAAGAAAGAATGTTCTTGCAGTGATGTGAGTATAATTTGTTTCACTAAAATGCACTTAAACATATGTTTGATATGTTTTTTAATTATATTATATTTTCAATCACCAAAGACTGCATTTTCTTTCTGTGAAACTGCGTCAGAAAGTAAATTCTGTAAGAAGTAGGACTTGATTCAATTAATTTAAAGTCTGTGTCAATAGTATGAACCGTCTGCCATTGGTTATCATAGGTCATCAATGTCATCCAGTCAGATCAACTAAAGAGCCTTTTAGAGTGACAGGACACAGGTTGCAAAGCTGGTTAAAGTTAGTTTGAATTGTGAAGCATTGCTATGTTTTAAAATCCCTGCAGGGGAAAAGACTGGGGAACCAATTATGATAATGAGAATATTTCCTGAGGAAGGCAATGGAAATAACGAAAGAGAGGCCTTCCATAGATTTATTCTGCTTGATTTGGCTGGTTTGCTGAGGCCAATATATTCAAAAACAGCACTTAAAGCCTCAAACAGCTTTATTAATTCACAATAAGAGAGAGAGAGAGAAAGAGAGAGAGAGAAGAACACAGGATGTATAGCAATAGGAAGATGTTTCCTTGAACATGCACTTGAATCCAGTCTAATGCGCTTTTGCACAGCACAGTATGCTTGTCTGAGTTCACAAACCAATCCTCCCTCCAGGTTGGAAAACTGCACTGGCCTCCCTCAGACCCCAGGGCAAGGCATTCATATGGCAGGCGAGCTGCATATTAGACACATATGGTGCCGAAACAGATTTAAGAAATAAGCTGTCATCAAATAATCAAATCATTCATGTTTCAGAGAGCAATAATGGAGGTATATGAGCAGATATTTCCAGGACCTTTCCTAGTGGGATGCCTTTGTATGTGCTTGGTGTGCCTGTGGACAAAGGCTTGTTAGTGTCTCTTCTTCTCTTTTTTTTTAATGGTCACACACAAAAATGCAAACCAGAGATCATCAAAACATTACAGCAAACAAGCTGGATTCTGAAAATCCTGATCAATTGGCCAGTTGATAGAAATCAGATACATTTTAAAGCCAGATTAAATTCATTTCATAGATCCATTAAGCACAGCTGAGCAGAGGACTCTTTATATCCAGCAGTACAGGAGAATTTCAAAAAGTCAAAAAATTGAGAAAGATGTCAATAGCATTTTGACTCAGAAAAGGGGTTTCAGTTCCCGTTATTTTTTATTTATTTTTTAACTTGTATCTCTATCTTATTCATTCATTTAATATTTTGTCTCTATTTCAAGTCTTGTCGTTTATTGTGAAGGACTTGATGTCTGATGTAAAAAGCTGCTACATAAATAATTTTACTTTACTACAGTTGACATAAAATATCAGCAAGTCCTAAAAGTCTGGCCAATGTTTGCAAATTAGGCTATCAAGAAAATGATACTGCTTTCAAATTAAATCTATTTTTCCTTAAATACATTTACAATTGCTACAGCTACTCATAAATACTAGTTTTGTTCTGTTTTCAAACCAAAAAGAAGGCATGGACTGGATAGTACACAGTAATGAAATAGCTGAAATTGTTGGATGAATGGATGTTTTTCTTCCAGTCAAAAGTAGTAGCCAACACTTCACAAGATGACTGCTGATCAATTCCCACTGGTCCAGATAAGCACTTAAATTAATTAATTAGAGCCTTAGCTCAGTGGCTAGATGTGATGCACACTATGCAAGCACTAGAAAAGACAAGCCAGTGCTTCCTGTACCCTGTCTGCACTCATCCCATCAACGTCAACAGATCGCAGTGTCCTCACTGAGAAAACAAGCCAGCACAGAGGAAAAGGGGGAAAGAACATGCACCACGCCGTCCACCAAACCCCAGGCTCTGCTTTTTTAAACCCGAGCCTCCGCCTCTGCCCGTGCTCCGCCCGCTCGCCTGTCGCCCCCCCCTCCCCCCAACACACCCTCCACTTGCAACCCTAGGCCATGCGTCCAGGCTGTGCATGACAGCTCGCAACATCCCCTGCCACAAATGTTTTCCCAAAGCATCTATACTTCCGTGACCCTATCAGCAGATAAAACCTCCCCACAACCCCTGATGGAGTGTGCCTCTCACTTTTTTGAATGTGTCAACAATTTCTGGCTGGCTGGCCAGACACGGCGTCCTGGCTATGTCTGCCGTGTGTGTGTGTGTGTGTGTGTGTGTGTGTGTGTGTGTGTGTGTGTGTGTGTGTGTTGTGTGTGTGTGTGTGTGTTTGTGTGTGTGTGTGTGTGTGTGTGTGTGTGTGCGTGTGTGTGTGTGCCACTGTGTGGGCCACTGTGTGTATATGTGGAGCCATGTGAGTGTTTGAACTTGCTTATGTATGTTTGAATACATTTACGTCTCTGTGTTTTTCTTTCTCTACATAAAGCAGGCAAAAAAAGGGCCATGTCATTCTTCCACAACTTAATCAGGAGCTACACACAGGAGAGGGCTGCTGCAGCCTGGCCCTCCCTGATCATGTTAATGAGGTCCCCTGGCTATGCAGTCATTGAAGTATAATTGACTTGTTCGTCTCTTATCTTCCTAATAGACACTCTGACCCAGAGCACGTTTATTTCGCTATGAGAAATGTCAAGAAGGATTGGAAGTTTCCTCAGTGTGCCCATTAAAACTGAAGGCATGCCACCCTGTCTCCAGCCAGCCAGGGCTGCCATTGGCTCCCTAGCTCATTATGCAGATGCCAAACGTAAATAAATGATTTGCAGATCACTGCTGCCCCCACCATTCTCCCCCCTTCCTCTTGTCTTCTTCCCAAACTGTGGTATCCCTCCTCTCCTAGGACCAGAAAGGAGGACAGGAAAGAGGGAGGATGGGAGGGAGGGAGGGAGGAAAGGAAGACACAAAACCGTCCAGGGAGCACCATGACGATTTGTCTCTCTGGAGCAAAATAAATAATACATAGGTAGTAATTATAATAAGACATGTCCCTGACTTGAAAACCTGGCGAAGCGCATTGATGTTGTTACAGCCACGTATGTCTCCTGGCTTTCAGGAGCCATCAGAATCAAACAGGGCAGCGTGTAATGTGGAAGGACCAAGAGGCAAGCTGCGTAAGCGGGCGCCAGGCGAGGGCGAACCAGTGACTGTGGTCACACGCTTGTGGATATGAGGGGGAACATCTGTGCGTATCAGCATGTCCACCATGTCTTCTCGGGCCAGTCGCAGAGTCACAAAGAAATTGCTTTTGGTCACAAAGCACTGTTTTCTGAACGCTGTCTTCCTTAGGGAAGCCTAGTTTCTGCATGTTACATCTTCCGTATCTCCGCTCTCCCAAAATCCCTTCACCCACACTCTTAGAACTATACTTTTAAGAATAGGTTTTAAGAAGGTGCATTTTAAATGCTTACGAACTCTGCAGCTCATTTGAAGATTCTTTCTTAATTTCACAGACAAAGTTTAATTGGATGTAATAATTATAATAATAATAATCAATGATAAGGATGAGAATACTTTGTTTTACACGAAAAGTAAAAAGTAATCCAAATATTGAATACATTAACAACACCCAATTAAGTAAATTAGATCAGATTAGATTAGATAGACTTTTATTGATCCCAAATTGGGAAATTTCAGTGCTACAGCAGCAAAATATCAGACACACAGCACACATACAGAAAATTAAAGAAATAATAAATAGGATAGAATACAAGAACAAATATTCAAAAAATAAAGATAAAAAATACAAAGGAAAGAAGTATACAAGAAACGTTATAGGCCTATACAAGTTGGGAATACAAATGTGCAACTACTTAAATAACAGTTATGAAGATGTTAGTAAAACCTACGTTTGTGCAAGTTGCACTTAGTGCAGTATTGTGATTTATATGAGTCTCATCTAACACTTAGTGACACCAAAATACGCAAATAAATAAATCTTAAATCAGTCAATAAGTCATTGATTGCTGTATTTGATTGGCCTGATGTGAGAAATGATGGGCTCCTGTATGTGGGAGTAAAAGATACAGCATGTTGGTCATTTGAATGTTTTACTGAGAACTGTTTCTGAGTTAAAGGTCAGATTGTTTCTGAGTTAAAGGTCTACCAATCTAAGAAACCAGAACACAAACACTGATTTATTTATTAGTAACACATTTATTACAGCCTCTTACTAACAGCCATGTAGCCAGGTCCTTGTTTACCCATCATTTGATCATATAACCGATGTAACGTTACACATGTACCCTTGGCAAAAATGAGGGATAACCAATGTAGCATCCTAGCTAATGTTAGCTACTGTAGCATTTACATTAGCCAAGCTACATTCTTGAAATACCTGACTTTTTATAAAAACAGAGAAGGCATACTCAAGCTGTTTCTACATTACTGTACATACCGTGCTGTTTTGTTTCAATCAAAATCTTCACTTGCTAGTCAACATTAGTTTGAAGCTAGCTAACAGTTTTCCTTAACTGACATCTAACCGACACATTAGAGCATAATCCATTCATGCAGGTATTTTATATTGAAATGCTCATGCTAAAAAAACAAAACAGATATCATGATACCATCTAAATTTTGTTTTAAACCCTTCTCTACACTGCCAGAAATTAAATTATGGTGGGAAAAAAATTGCCGTTATTTATTCATTTTGTTGGCTTAAAATGTTGTCAAATTGGATCTAATAATGTTAGAATCAGCTAAATAAATACCCACTATGTGTCTTTAGTGTACAACATCTCCAGATTGCTAAAACTCTGAAGACCATACACCATGGGAAATTTCTATACCCATAAAAAAGCTTCCTTTTTTATGTTTTATTTATTCATTTATTTAGTATTTAGTATTAAGTATATTTTCCTTTTCTTTTCTTCTCCCAATATGAAGATCTCAAATGCTGTGTCAAAACATTTTCCACATGCTTTGTAATATTGATAGTATAGATGAGTATACTAAAACCAACAGTCACATTTGAAGCAATCAAGTGTAACAAATGTCAAAATCCACTTGAAAAAAAGCCTGACATGGAATGTGTCTCCTTGTGAACACTCCTCCAAATAAAAACTCCTTAAGTAATTAAACCCACACACATTCCAATTAAAGAAAATACAGAAAACCGGACCTCTGTGTCATCTGATGTAGTGTAAAAATATAGGCTACAGTAATTATCTTATCTTATATTTAGGCATACGAACCTCATAACATTTATAAGAATACAATGGGAATATTTGTGAAAGGACAAGAAGGGTCCTTCTGTCATTTCTCCTTATTTCTCCTTATTTAGCATGTATTAATGAGATGACGTTAGCTGCCTTGTGTGCCCCCTGAAAATTTTATTTTCTGATCAGCGGCACTGGCTGTGCCTTGACTTGGAGACATCATTATAGTAATTACCACAAGCTCTAATCGTTGCGGGCGAATTATTCTGCCGGGTTCATTTTTTCTCCCCCTCCGCTGCAGCTCCACAGAGGGGAAATTACATTTTTCACCGAGCATTTCTGTTGTCTGTATTGTGACAGCGGTCATGCTCCATCACATAGCCCCTCTCTCAGCTATGAGTATCCTACAATCGGAGTAATGGTGAAAAAAAACAAAATCGGAGCAGAGGAAACAGTCTATTTACTACGCAGGCCCATACCACCTTTAACTTGTGAATAGAAGAATATGTTTAGTTCAATGACTACCTATCATTTGCATTCATCACACACACATTTGTAATTACACAAATCTGGATCCAGGAATTCTAATTAATCTTTTGCAGCTTTGGTGCTGCCAAAACGTAATAATCTATTGCTCGATTCATCCTACCAAGACACATTTTTGAATCTTTTATTTGTATTTAACAATGCAAGGAATGCTTCAAGCAGTCAGACATGGTCCTTGGATGACCAGTATCAATCTGTTCTGTGACCTGTGATCCTTTTAACTCAGAGAAGGCAAATTGTATGAGGAAAAAGCCTTCAGTAACACAATCTGTAAAGTTATCACAAATCATTTTAAGTTACGTGTGTGGAAACTAAAGTCCCTTTTCTGTCATGTACTCTGACCTGCACAGAAAACGTGGGCGAAGCATCTGTGCAGCTGCAGACCTCCTGATCCTCAAAGATGTTGTGCTGAAGAGATGCACAGAAGGTTTAAAGGGGTGATAGAATGCAAAACCGATTTTACCCTGTCATAGTTGAATAACGACAGTTCGGTGGGTAAATAGGACATACATAGAAGCTCAAAATCCCATTGACACCCCTTTACTATGAAAATCTCATATTTTGAAACTGCCGCTGAAAACGGGCGAATCTCAACAAAGCTGGAAGTTGACGTCAACCTCCCAAGACCGGAACCTTTGTCACGCCCATGGGTGTATTAAGAGAACGGTCACGCCCCAACATTTACATAGGCTACACAACTGACCTGAGATTAGGTAGTCTTCTGAATCTAGGTCACGCAGATCTCTGCTATTCCATTACAAAATTCACTTCTGAAACTTTTTTATGCGAGAAATCAACCATGTAAAGCTCAAATATGGGCCGTTTTATGAAAATGGATGGCTAATTGCAAATTTTGTCCGACAGCGGCCGGTGCTGCCTGGGTTGCTACATCGCCGCCCTGCCTGTCCTCCGTCACAGACCCCGGCCTGCTGTAAGCTCGACTGACTGGCGGCCCGGTGCTCAATACAGTGTGCAAACTCAGCCTTTTCTGGGTGACTGGACTACCAAACGCCGCTGCCCTGACAGAGCTCCAGGGCCTGCAGCTCGCTGTTCTCCCTCCCCTCTTCCTGCTACCGGCCGGCCGGTGAGTGACTGAGAGCGCGGTCAGCGAGCTTGTTACGCCCGAAATCTCTTACCGCAGCCCGCAGGTTCCAGTTAATCTTATAATGGGTATGTGTGTCGAGTTATTTAAACAAACAATCGGGGAAATAAACGCCTCTTGTCCGCAAGTCTCATTGATAGAGCCGCGGTGAGCTGGAGTCCACCAATGAGAGCTAGCTAGCCTCCTCCTAACGAGACCTCTGACATTCACAAATATGCATTCAATTGAAATCCGAAATCGGACAAGTGTTAGCTAAGCTTTGTAAGACCTTGGGGAACCTGTAATATTCATGCCGTGACGAAATTCAAACTCTAAATATACTATAGTTATGCCAAAAGTGTAGCTAGCTAGCTGCGATATTTCCCCATTGTATTGAATGGGACATATAGCTAGCAGCTGCTCGTCCTACAAAGACGCCTCACGTTCATAAAAATGCCTTAAAATCAAATCGGACACAACGGTTAGCTTTATAAGACATTGGGGAATGATGTTATATAAGTGGCGTGACAAAATTCAAACCGTAAATATATTAGAGTTATGCCGGCAGCCGGCCACGGAGCCCCGGTAGTGCAGTATCCACAAAGGGTGACTTTGCCCTGGGTATGGAGCCCAGCAGGCTGCCACTTTCTCGTCAGACTGTGGGGAGCTCCTAAAGTCCGACACGTCTTACCAAATTTGCTATTAGCCATACATTTTCGTAAAACGGCCCATATTTGAGCTTTATATAGTTGATTTCTTGCATAAAAAAGTCTCAGAAGTGAATTTGGTAATGAAACATTGCAGTGTCTGAAATATGAGATTCTGTCGCGTCTCTAATGTGTGTGTATGGTGATTCACTCAACCAATCAGCGTGCGTCTCTAATGTGTGCGTATGGCAATTCGCTCAACCAATCATCTAAATATTCATACCATATTTGGAAGAAAAGCTCTTGTTATAAATAGGGCCAAAACACAGGGATGCATAAGGGCCAATAAAATATCAACCAGGCCATTTTCAGCCCAACCAATGTTACATACCCCATCACAGTAGCCATCTTCGCAGAATTTAAATGCTTTTCTTATTCTGTTCCATGTTTGCACTCGCTCGCTTACCCCATCTTCCCTTTTTCCCTTCTTCCCATCTTTCCCTGACCAGCATGTCCGAACCAATTGTTAAGCGCTTAAAGGAGAACTCCGGGCAATTTTTACGTTAATTTTGAATCGGTGGTAGCAACACGGAGCTGCTGTAGCTAATGCCCAGAGCTCCCACTTAGCTAAAACGGCAGTTTGGGGGGTATAAGATAAAGAGTGCCTTTGTGCCTCTAAACAGACACAAAATGTAATTAAAATGTCCTTACATGACAACAAGATGTGTTTAGCAACTTAGCTATTGTTTAAATTCATCTACCAGGCTGTTAGCTGCTAGCTGCTGTCTGGGATGAGTGAGTGTGTTCAGCCAGGCTTCGGTAATAATCATCACGCAGCAGTTCTGTGTGTATTTGTAGCATATATATTCATTTTGTGTGTGATCCATCTGGCGTTGGTGAGTCGGATTCTTGTCAGTGTCGATGTGGCTAGCCGGCGTGGCCGGCGTCCTTGCTTCTGCTGCAGGGTAGATGAATTTAAACAATAGCTAAGTTGCTAAATGCATCTTGTTGTCACGTAAGGGCCCTGTTCATGTTACACAGACATTTTAATTACATTTTGTGTCTGTTAAAGCCTGGTTCACACGGCAGGATAATTAGGCCGATTTTAGCTCCGATTCACCCCTTGCGACAATCTTAAGGATGCTCCGATTATCGTAAAATAATCTGATCAGATATTCCTGCCGTGTGTGGTGTGTTAAGACTGCTCTCTTCTGCTCGGAAGGACGCCGGGACCGATCCGATCTCAAATCGGGGATATCCAACATGTTGGATTTATTTGGCCCGATTTCTCCTCGTGTGTGGTGTCCCCCCCCCGGGGACAAACGAGCACGCAGCCTGTGGACTGTGGCGTGCAGTCCACCAGAGTACATGGAAACGAATATATGACCGTTTATTTAAACGGTAATTAATCTGTGTAGTACGTAACAACATTTCTATGAGAAAAAACAACAACTCACCTCCATATCTTGATGTAGCAAGTATAGTCCATGCTCGCGTTGTCTTCTTTGACCATCGCCTTTTCTTTTGATAACAAACTATCGCCACTGCATCCTCTTTGTCCGCAATGATTGTTTACTCTGAAGTCACGTTTGATCTCGAGGGATTTTGCGAGATTTCCCGTCTGACCTGGGAATGCTTGGGAGTCAAATCGGTTCGTGTGTGATGTGTTGATTTTGCCGTGTGTTACGCACCACACACTGTACGACCAAAACTGTTAGACCCCTGATTTTTTATCGCCGGAAGGATTGGAAAATCGGCTGACAATTGGAAAATCGGCTGACAATTTTAAAATCGGCCCGTGTGAACCAGGCTTAAGAAGCACAAAGGCACTCTTTATCTTATGCCCCCAAAACTGCAGTTTTAGCTAAGTGGGAGCTCTGGGCATTAGCTGCAGCAGCTCCGTTTTGCTACCACCGATTCGGCTTGTTTTTTTTGTTATCGTCAGTACTCACATTCAGCAACAAGGCAATTCAAAGTGCTTTACATGAAACATTAAAGAGCAATTAAAAACGGTCATGATGAAAATAAAACTAAAAATATAATATACAAATACAAGAATAAAAGTTGAATAAGTATTCAATTTAATAGGGAGGGGTTTTATTTTTGTTTTTGTTTAATTTCTGTCAGTGTAAAATATTCTAAATAAATAACATAATGTTCTAAGTAAGTAGGTTTGGAATTATTTTTACAACTGAAATATTTTTTTTCGTAATTACCAACCCGTTCTCATTCCGAACTCGTAAAATAAGTACGTTTGGTCAGTGTCCTTCAGCGTCTGATGCGACGAAAAAGGCACCCTTCAGCGTATTTGTGTAACGTACTGGGGAGAGCCGCAGTTGGATGAGACTTAGCGAGTGGTATGTAATGGGGAAATTGCTGGGTAAGGACAGTGGTTGGGGTGGCGGATGGGTAAAACATCGGGCTTTCACTCAGGAGACTTGGGTTTGCGCCTCGCGTGTGGTGTTTTGTTTCCCGGCTTTTGAGGCGTCCTTTCCCCGTTGTTTTTCTTTTGTTTCCCCGGTCTATGGCGTTTTGTTTCCCCGTCTCCGGCGTGTGTTTCCCGGCTTTTGATGCGTCCTTTCCCCGTTGTTTTTCTTTTGTTTCCCCCGTCTACGGCGTGTGTTTCCCGGCTTTTGAGGCGTCCTTTCCCCGTTGTTTTTCTCCTAAACCCAACCTCCGCGATTCTGCTATTGTCGCGCTTCACCCGCGGTGTGTTTCCCGGCTTTTGAGGCGTCCTTTCCCCGTTGTTTTTCTCCGAAAAAGGGACGGCAATAGTGGCGACCAAGCACGTTTACATGAGACGCTAAAGGAGACTTTTAACGTCAAATAAGAACGAGAAAGGCTCCTGACCGAACGTCCTTATATTACGAGTTGGGTGTGAGAATGTGTTGTAATTACAGAGGGAAAGTACCGGGAAAAGTACCGTTGGGTACCGGAACCGAATTTCAGGTACCGGTATCGGTAGTGGTATTGGTTCAGATGCGAAAGGTACCCAACCCTACTATGCACGAAGCTGGTTTTTGAGGCTTATGAACTTGGAGGTTGGTTTTGGGTGCAGTGCATCAAGTCCCAGAAAACGTCTTTGAAATACCTCAATAGTTCTCAAACTTTGCATGGATACTGGAGAGTCAGCACGCATGTCACCCCGAGTACAAAGCAGCATGCTCTGGCCAGATTGCAGACATTTGTAAGCACTGGGTTTCTCTCTCTCGATGATGCCCACTGCATCTGGTTCATGCCAAGCATAGATCCTCAGTACATTTTCAGGTCCTCGTGACGCCGCCTTCTCACTGGCACTTGAAATCATCTCCATGATATGCAATGCGCCCCCAGTGGACGTCGTACTACACCATTGGAAGCGAGTAGAAAAAAAATGGCGGAGAGACTAGAACAACTTATTCTGTCAGTGTCTGAATGTCCAATTCTCTATGATCTCTCATCTGAGGGCTATAGAAATATAAACAGAAAGGCTGCTGCGTGGAGAAAAGTTGCCCAGGATGTTGATATGTCAGGTCGGTTAAATGTGATAGAGCGGTATAATGTCAATAGTAGCCATAGCAGGTTTTTTCCGCACCGCACCCGTTCGCATCGGTTCGGACCCATTCGCAAGCGGTCTGCGAATCCCCAGAGGAAATTAATGACTTTCAGTCGTTTCGCAGCCGTATCTACTGTGCCAATGTGAAGGCGGCGTGAGACTTGCCCAGACACGTTCTCCTGTTGCTGTGGGCGTGTCCTGACAATTACTTTTGCCATAAGTCCTTAAACTGAGTTTTGTGAAGTCAGTATTGTAAAATACAACAAAATCAATTTTATTGTAGAAAATTGCTTACTAAAACATTCACACTTTTCATTTATCTGTAACTTAAACTGAAAGCAAAATAAAAGGAAATTAATTTATTGAAAGAAATTTTGAACATTTTAAAATAAAGTCGTATGGACAGTACCATTGAAGGACTTTTTGCAGTGCACTAAAAGCTGCACTTGTTCCCGCCCTGAAGTGTTCTCGAGTGTTAGCTTGTGTGCAACGCTTCTAAAGTGCCATTGTCGTTCCTCACTTGTTGTGCGCCATACTAACTCTCTATTTAACAGATGAACAATTAAGGGAGATGCAATTAATGCAAAATAGATTAAAGGAGAACTGGTGAAAAGAAAGGCATAAAGAAAACTCTAACAATAGTGGGATAATATTGGCTGAAAAACACATTACATGGACCTGAATATCAGCAACCACTTCACAAACACACGTACATGCACACGCACACAACACACACACAACACACACACACACACACACACACACACACACATTTATACATGTACATGTGCTCAGAAAGGGGATGAAGTGCATGCTTTTTTATCAGCAGCATAAAATATAAATTGAGAGCATGTCCCTCAGATGGTCAGGGTTAGAGTGTGTTTGTTAAACCTGACTGTAATTTTGGAGAGCGAGCTGGATAATTTGTCCACTCTGTAATTAGGTATTCAAGCCAAGGCTGAGCTGGTCAGTGTCTACATTTTCAGTTCTAATTAGCCCAAATTGAAAAATGTGTTTCTTCTTTTATACCCCATATCATCCCCTAATCTAATAGTCATTAACATTCAGAGGAGTGACAGCAAGTGACACTGATAGACCTCCTACTGTAGCTCTTCATAACACGAGCACATCAGAATTGTGCCACTGACAATCACCACTGCCAGTGAAGAGTTAAAGTGTGCTTTTTATGGACAACTTCATTCCTGAATAAAAAACGGTCCAATCTGGATCCTCTCTTACATTCTGGCTTCACATACATCTTCAGTGTATTGTACTAACAAGAACGACAGTGTGATGCCAAACTCTTAAATGATGCTTCCAAGTTTAGATTTGGAAACCTTCTGAAAAAGCTTTTTCAGGGATTTCGTTATTATACTTTTTTTATTTCTTTATTTATTGTATTGATAATACTGGAGCATTGTCAACATTGTCTGCAGTTTGTTATAAGATTGTCTATTGTGCCATGCATTGCTGTCCATTAACACCACATTCAAAAGAGAAAATACATTTAGTAGTATACTTACTGACATCCTGTCATTTTCCAGTCGAAATATGCCTCATTTGGATGTTTTAGTGAATTGGCACAGATCTTACTTTTCTTTTCTTTTTCAAAAGGTATTTTAAGATGAACACCTTTAGCTTGGAAATAAAATAAAATACAAAAAAAAAATTATTTACTTTTACCACAACAGCCGGTTTCGGAAGTACAATACAATTTCTCCATTGACAATTGGAGTATAAGCCATAAAATCGTAACCATCGATGGTAGACTTAAAACCATACGACATGACTAAGTGATTGTATATGCTCATATAGACGGCAAAAGTTCATGGGGCACCAGCCTTGTTTTGAGATAAATGTCTTTTATTCGCAATGTCTTGGATAAGTACTTCATTACCCACAATCCTGAACAATCCCACAATCCCACAGTGATGCCTCTGATTGGTGGAACTCATGTAACTGTTTGGTTAAACCAAGAGGGTAAGCGTCTGTCAACAACCCGTAGCTCATATGGCGCCATTTTGATGCTAACAAGCCATCAACTCCCGTTAGCATTCCATTGACTGCCATTCATTTTGACCTTTACATCTGAAGCGTTTAAAGACTCTATTTGTCCATTGTTTATTTCGAAAGAAACATGACACTGTATAAAAGGTTCCATTACCTTGTACCTCTCGTTATTTAAAAAGATTACCATATAGTACAGGAGAAGCTAGCAGGCAGTTTCGACTTACATTAGCTGTTTAAGTTTAATTACTAATGTTAACGAGCATGTTAGCAATAATTACCCTGTGTCTATGTTATCTCCTTACATATACCTACGCTCTCCGTCTCTGTAAGATTGGGAATGATTGAGATTTCTCTCGGCACAGCTACCAGAAGACTTCACACTTTCAGACAGGTTGCTCACGTCACATTTACGTCTTCAAGCTCAGTTGGAGGCTGCTCAGTAACGCTCAGCGCTCACCAGAAAAGTGCTTCTAATATCCTTCACTGGTCTCCGTCCAGAGACACGGGAGCTGGTGGGCCATTTTATATACTGTCTATGGGTTAAACCCTAAACCTCGCGAAAGTCCGTGAACGTCTTTGCTGCTGTACTGTGTAGGCTACTGTAACATTACTGTCTACTGTGCAATCTTTAATAAAAAGAAGAAAGAAAGCGTTTCTGCACGGTAGACTTATCAGTGCAATCATGATCTCCTTGGCTGCCATGATGGCTTTTTTCAAGGACGAGAACAAGAGTGTCCAAAGGGGTGAAAACCACTTTAAATCGGGTCACGTTATTGAATGTAGGGTGTCCGAGGGTCAGCTTGTGGGTTTTGTAAGGGCCAGCATGAGGGACAAGACCTACAAAGTTGTGCATGGTGAGTTTTGCAGGGAGGTTGGTAACATTAGTTAACATTATCCGTTCACTTTAGCTAGGCTACTGTAGCCTTCATACTGTATGAGTCATATCAATCATTACACAAGTACTACTGAAAGAACTGAAAGTGAACTGTACATTCACTATATAAAAATCACTATGTTTGGAGGAAAAAGTGTGCGAGACTGTCGTTGGATTGGAAGTTGTTCAAGAGGCTCTTTTGCGGTTGTCGTCGACTATATTATTAAGTGGTGCGTGGTGGTTTATGGGATGAGTAGTTCCTTCGCTCGGAAATGAAAATATGTACACAGTCTTGTACCTTTGACTTTTTTTTGATTTTCTGTTCGTTTTTTTTCACTCGAAATTATATGTTGTATGCTTATGAGTCACGTTGTAGCTGGTTGGCCTAAGGCATGGTCTAAAACTCTTTATGTATGGATTTTTCCAGACGTCAATGGGAGAAATGAATGGGAAACTTACTTCCAGAACCCAGGACTGTTGAGGTCTATTATGAAGAACTTTTTTTTTTTCAAGCCAACAGAAAATTAAAATGGGAGTTGTAAAAAAGCATTTGTAGCATTAAAATGTGTAACACTATGAATGTGTCATGTGTTTTACTTGTAGACTACACTATAGCCATAGTCTGCACTCTGCAGCTAGCCTTCTTGGTATAGAACAAGTGCCCCTACTGAAATGTCTAGCATCTGTGGCTTTTCTAAGTTGTAAGCCACACACAAGCTAGTAGAGGTTTTGCAATTTTGCAACTAAGCATGAGATAATAATTTTGGTCCCTTGGAAAACATTGTGCACAAATAATGACACACTAGAAGAAAAAGAGAAATATCTGTTTTGTGACTGGAAAACTTTTTTCTTCTTTTTTTTTCATTGAAGATACTGTGAAGTGGAATCATGTCATTGGAATTGTACAACTTTTGCCTTCCAGACCTTCCTCCACCGAAGCGCTGCGGAGGAGGGTCTGGCTAGTCCTGTTCGGTGTGTTCCGTGCCGTCGTCCGCCGGAGGGGCCATCGGCCTTAATTTTGGACGACCTGACTTGCTGGGTCAGAGGGCGGGCAGTCGGACTCACTCCACCAATCTGATTGGTGGAGTGCTAACCCGGAAATAACGAGCGGGATGAGTGATGAACGCCTCTCTAAATCTGATGAAAATCTTTTAAACCGACCTTTGTCGATCTGAAATGAAGATAGATTCAGCAACTGCATGGCCTATTTCTCGCTTAAATTGTTTTCAGAAACAAGTTTCAGTGAACTATTTTCGTAAAATAAGAGATCGTATTTCGAACAAGCCACCATTACTATTGGCTGGAGAAGCCAGACCCACGTGACGCGTTCGTCATTTCCTGTTTTAATTTTTTGTATTACGTCTCGTGCACGCGCAGAACCTACGCTCAAGACGGCGTCGCTTCGGTGTGTTCTGAGGCACTTTTGGACCTTGGGGAGCAGACTGATCAGTCCGACTGCCTTTTCTGCCGATGGTCAGCCGTCGGGTTGGTGTGTCAGGGGCTTTAGAGTGCATGTCGGAGAATAGTGCGGACACATGCTTCACACCGCGAGCGGGAACGCGCACCACTCGGCGGAAAAGGGAGAGAAAGAAAAAAGAGACAAGACTTCCGCTGTCCGGAGGACTAAAACCGACATTATTCAAATGTGCACATGCACACAGCTCTTTTGCCTTTTGTCAAGAATGAGTCATTTACACATATTTTTTAACATCATTTATTAATGACTAACGTAGGCTATCGGCCACTGGGAAGTTGGAACAAAGATATAAAATAAGTCCTCCAGAGGCCAGTCTCCGTTTCACCTCCTCAGCATCCATTTTCACGCTAATCGAAACGCATCACCTGACCGCTTATTTACTGGGCAACCCAGAGCGCAGAGTGCAAGCCCCGCCCGGTCCGAGCCCATGTAAAATGATAGAAATTAAGATCGAACCGTCAGGTTCGGGCAAAGATCTTCAGCTCTAAGTCCACACAGCATTCCAGGATGGGAGAAAGACGTGCTCTGGTTTATTGGCATTTATTTAAACCAATCCCAATCGTCTTGGGCGGAGCTAAGCGTAGTACAGAGCAATGCCTCAGGAAGGAACTTGTTTTGGTGGAACATGTGTACGTTCAAAAGTAGTTTTAGTCGTGCAACAGAAAACTTAGATTGGACAGATAGTCTAGCTAGCTGTCTGGATTTACCCTGCAGAGATCTGAGGAGCAGTTAACCAGAGTCCTCACAAATCCACCGGAGGTTAGAACGCCAACACAAAGGAAGCCCAAGGCAACGGATATCCGGTCTGAATGAGTGAAATCCGGCGGAATTTCCATCAGCAACGGAGCAATCCCGGAAGTGGAATGTCGTGGATATAGACTACCTGCAAACTGATCCAGTGTCAAGAAATGAAGGCTTTCACTCTTTATGGTAATAGTCTGATTTGATACTACAGAAATACTTATACTGCATGTTATCTACTGTATATAAGGTATATTTAATATCTATTTTGAATATTATTCAGCTAGAGGTGATTAATAAGCTTCTATAAGAAGCACACTATATTCTTTGTTCTGATGTTCTTTCAAGGGTTTTAACTTGCGCAAATCCACTTTAAAATTATTTTATTTGCTTTTAAATCCCTCAATGGTCTAGCCCCACTCTACATCTCTGAGCAGCTACACCCTTATACTATCAGCTGATCAACTGCGCCTGAGTGGGCCCAAAACTAAGCATAAGCTCAAAGGGGGCCGAGCCTTCGCTGTTACAGCTCCTAAACTGTGGAATGATCTGTGTCTGCCTCATTAGACCCACCTCTTCTCCTTGGCCTTTGACACCTGACACTGACATTTTGATTTTATTACAGCAGGGTACGGCTGTGACTTCTATGTGTGTGATGCCTTTCCACTCATCAGTTGTATGATTTCTATATCGGGTTCTGTGTGTAGCTGCTTTTGTCTATGTGTGTCAGGGGGAATCCAGAGGTCTAAGAACACATGCCACCCTGACCACTAACAACCCCGTGTTTTAATATCTACTTTTGTTTGCCATAGCTGCTTGAAATAAATGTCAAGATGTAACACAATATTCCCTCACTGCTGCAGAGGGCAACAGTGTGCAGAAGGTGACTCCATGCTCCAGCTATCTTTTTTTATCACACTTAAATCCAAGTCTCTGTACTCTGAATTGAAAATGTAATCCTGTCTGCCCTTTGGATGAGTCAAGGTGTTCCCAGTGAGAAGTGAAGTTGAGGTGGTTGTAGTCTATGTGCTTGACGTTCCACTTCCGGGATTGCTCCAGTGTCCGTCACCTTCTGTTTTCTTTGTGTTGGGGTTCTAACCTCCGGTGGATTTCTGAGGACTATTGTTAACTGCTCCTCAGATCTCTGCAGGGTAAATCCAGACAGCTAGCTAGACTATCTGTCCAATCGGAGTTTTCTGTTGCACGACTAAAACAACCTTTGAACGTACACATGTTCCACCAAAACAAGTTCCTTCTCGAGGCCATTTTGCAACGGCACCGGGGCTCCGTACTGCGCTTATCGCTGTCAAAGACAATTGTGATTGGTTTAAAGAAATGCCAATAAACCAGAGCACGTTTTTCTCCTATCCTGGAATGCTGTGTGGGCTAGCCATACCTTCCTCCGCAGCGCTGTGGAGGAAGGTCTGGCAATGCGAGACTAAGGTGGCTGAAATGAAACGTTTGCCTAATTGGTCAGGCCGGAAAGTACAAGGCACAGAAATGTTTGTCTGTGATGAACACAGACGAAGGGTATATCTCTTGTCCATAATCCAGTTCTTTGTCAAGCAAGTCTGTTCACATTGTGCTCGATGGTGTTTTTTGCCCCCAACTGCTCCTTCCAGGCACCTAACCCTAACCTTAACCTTAACCCTAACCCTAACCCTAACCCTAACCCTAACCATAACCAGTGCCTCCCAACGGCGCCTTCCAGGCAGCGCTGCCTGGAAGGCGCCGTTAGGGGCAAAAAACACAGATAAACTCACATTGCACACAGTAGTTGATTTCATTTTTACAGTAACATAAAAAAATTTGATTAGTTCTTAAAGTAATCTGAAGAACATTTCAGTTACTGTTGTTTTTGAAATTGCTGGATATAAGATTTCAATATTGCAAATTAAATATTAATTGAATGTATATGAAAATACAAAGACAGTTTTTGTTACAATGAGCCCTGAAGTGCACACACAAACCCACACCAACACATACTGTATTTTCTCAAGGGCTCATTTCCTCTCGTGTGCACAAAACCTATTTTCAAGACCTTCAGTTACTAATATAGACCATGAACACCGTTATTAAATCAATTAAGCTCAAATTTCTATTACAGTTTTTTCCGATTGCTAAACGACAGTGGGCACAACTGGAGTCACGTGCAAAACTCTAACTACAGTCTGCACAGCAGCAGTTCATGTGGACCAAACTCTAGTTCGTTTTTCATTGCTTGAACACAGTTTTCAAAACTCTACACACTTATCCCATGACTTTAACCACAACCTGCACAACACTGTAGATTTACAGCACTTTGTTCAGATGCTAACACACTGCTGTCAAAACTGTTAACCACACATTCAAAACAGAATAGATTCCAGTCTGGTGCCTAACAAACACTGCTGATTGCAATTTTAGCTGAAAGCCTAAGCAGGTGTCTTATTTTAGACTAGTTAGTGAACATATATGGTATTTATACAGAGAAAGCTCAGAAAGTCTTTTTTGTATACAAACACCAAATAAGAATGAAACAATTATACATGTGTATACATCTATTGAGAGAAACAGGTAAAAGAGCAAAGATACCAATATGTCCAGGGAAGATGTCTGAGGTTATATACACAGCTATAAAAAGTGAAAAACACTTTATCTTTACAATGGTAAAACTGCGTTCATACTGTTTTCAGAAAGTAATGGAGGTGAAAGCATCCAATGTGATGAAGAAAACTTGCCACATGATGCTGGAGAGAAGCAGAATTAGTCACACTATTCTTCATTACTGTTATGTACCGTTTGTGTACTGTTTTTTTTCCCAGCAATTCCATAAATTACTAGAGATACAGTTTTTCTGAATTGCTAAGACACATTTCTTGAAACCTGCTCTCCTTTTCTCTAAACTGTGAACACAAAACCCAATTTTCAAGCTACATTCACAAAACCTCTGACTCCTCTTGCAAAACCAAACATTTGACCCAAAACCATTTTAAGTTTAATTAAAATCACTCACTACCGTCAAAAACCACACAAAACCAGCAACTTAGCAACCATTACACACTACATAAATAAATGCAAAACACTGTGGGATAGCAGGAATAATTTGATTCTTGTACTCAGATTTAAACAAAAAGAAATAAAATAAAGCTTTTAAAAAAACTGCAGCAGAAAAGAGAAACAAAAGTTATGTAAAGAAAAAAATAAATAAGACATGTTTACAGCATTTATTCTGCCTCAGGATCACACCTCTCTGCTGGGTGAGGCCACAGGACTTCATACACGTCACATGCTATGTTCTCCCTTGCAAGGCAACGGGGAAAGAATCCTTTAGCATGCCGAATCCAGCCCTGGCAAGATTCCACGCTGATGTCGCCACATGCTCCAGTCATTGCTTGGATTAGGTTCTCCTGTGTGTAAGGGTTATGGTCATACACTTTCCATCTCCATGCCGAGAAAAACTCCTCGATAGGGTTTAAGAAGGGAGAGTATGGTGGAAGAAAGACATTAATAAAATGCTGCTCATTTTGAAACCAGTCGCGTATTCTCGGACCACGGTGAAAGCTCACATTGTCCCAAATGACAACATACATGGGACGCTCCGCCTGCTCGCGCTCCCTCTGCTCGAGCAGAGCACCCCGTAGACCATCCAGGAATGTTAGTAGCAGTTCGGTGTTGTATGACCCAAAAGTAACATGACTGTTGAGAACCCCATAGCTGCTGATGGCAGCACAGATGGTTACATTTCCACCACGCTGGCCAGGCAGTTCAATAATGGCACGTTGACCTATCACGTTGCGACCTCTTCTTCTCCTTTTGGCTAGATTGAATCCAGCTTCATCCATGAAAATGTATTCATGAGGCATAGCCATTGAGTCAAGCTCAAAGATTCTCTGTACACAGTGAAAACTACATTTAGTTCCATAAATGACACAGTAAGATGTATACATGTGCTGCTTCCCAAACTACACAGTACTTTCTAGTACTGAGTTTACTTACTTGGGACAGGTCTACTTGTTGTCCCCAGAGTCAGAACTAAACAGGGGGAAGCAGCGTTCAGTTTTTATGCTCCACATATTTGGAACAAACTCCCAGAAAACTGCAGGTCCGCTGCAACTCTCAGTTCTTTTAAATCTAAGCTAAAGACCTATCTTTTTGATGTTGCTTTTCTTTAATTAACTTTAATTTCTTATACGGCACTGTAATTTTTATTCTTATACTGCACTATCAATTTTATTCTTGTCTTTTAATGTTTTTAATTTGTTTATTAATGTTTTTCAATTGTTTTCAATTGTTTTTAACTGCTCTTTAATGTTTTATGTAAAGCACTTTGAATTGCCCTGTTGCTGAAATGTGCTCTACAAATAAAGCTGCCTTGCCTTGCCTTGCCTTACTTGCACATATTGACATCGTAGCTCTTTCACTCTCTCACTGTATCGCTCAAATGGTACCCGATAAACTTGTTTCATCCTTATCTTGTTGCGTTGCAGGAGACGATCAATTGTTGACAGACTCACACTATTTATTCCCTCGAAATCTACGTTGTCTTCTACAATCCGCTGCTGTATTTCATGCAGTCGAATTGCATTGTTCTGACGGACCATATCCACAATAAGTGTCTCCTGGTGTTATGAGAACATGCGTGTCTTTCCACCCTCATGAGGCCGTCTTTCAATTCTGTAAAAAGAACCCCATTTAGTTTGAAGTATACACATACACACACATTTTATTCAGTAAATGTTTTAAAAACACAGTACCATGGAAAAGTTATGTCTTATTGTCCCCTTTCTGAGACAAGTATACTTTACCTGTTTTCTTCTCTGAAGGTCCGGATTATAGAAGCCACTGAGAACCTGCTTAGGTTTGGTTGCACACGTTGCCCTGCCTCCCTCATAGTCATGCCATGCACCATGATCTATGTAAGATGTCTGAGGTTATATACACAGCTATAAAAAAAAGTGAAAAACACTAAATCTTTACCATAGTAAAACTGCGTTCTTACTGTTTTTCAGAAAGTAATGGAGGTGAAAGCAATGGAAACACCACATTCATTTGTATTTAGAGATGATGCAGACATCCAATGTGATGAAGAGAACTTGCCTCATGATGCTGGAGAGAGGCAGGATAAGTCACACTATTCGTTGGTACTGTTATGTACCTTTAGTTTTTTTTCCCCAGTAATTCCATAAATTACTAGAGACAAAATACTTTATTGAAGAAAACTGCTGATTTTCATTCCTTCTTGTTTACCATATGTAAAAATTGGTATGCTATACAATCTATATTTTTTCCTTAAATAAACTGTTGAGTAGTGTCAAGTCACTCAAATTGTTCAAACTGTAAAGATGAAAAAGTTAGTAATTTCTGTATTGGTGTTTGATGCTAGTGTTTTTACCCTCAGTGTGTTCTGAGTGACAGTGTGTGTTATCTCACTGAGGACTGTTCATAGTGTCTGGCTGCACTGAGCCTGTTTTGAGACGTGTGTTAAGAGTTGTGTTGCTGTGAATGAGTTTTGCAGGTGATGTGAACTGTTTAGCTCAGGTGACTGTTGGTAGTGCAGACTGTAGTTTGAGTTTTGCACATGTGACTCCAGTTGTGCCCACTGTTGTTTAGCAATCGGAAAAAACTGTAAATACTGTTTTCTAATTGTGTGCACTGATTGGACACGTGTTTTCAATTTTGAGTGGTAGTGTGTAAAGGATGAGAACAGTGTGTTAGTTGTGTTTAACTTCTGTAGCCTGTGTGCACCATTCTGGGTACAAGTGTATGACACTGCAAAGTTGTGTTCTGTGTTTGAGAATGTGTTTAAAGTTTTGGTAAATGGGCGATTCAGATTCGCAAATTGTGTCCTAAACAGATGAATAGTGTTTAAGATTTTGACAACAGTGTGATTGATTTGATAAAAGAGTTTTGGCAGTTGCCAGTTTAGTTTTTACAATGGGATTTAGTGTTTTAGCAATTCAGAAAAACTGTAAAATACTATACTGAAGCAAACTGCTGATTTTCATTCCTTCTTGTTTACCTTACGTAAAATTGGTATATTATACAATCTATATCTTTTCCTTAAAGAAAGTAGTGTAAAGTCACTGAAATTGTTCAAACAGTTTGTAATTTCTGTATTGGTGTTTGATGCTAGTGTTTTTACCCTCAGTGTGTTCTGAGTGACAGTATGTGTTATCTCACTGAGGACTGTTCATAGTGTCTGGCTGCACTGAGCCTGTTTTGAGACGTGTGTTAAGAGTTGTGTTGCTGTGAATGAGTTTTGCAGGTGACGTGAACTGTTTAGCTCAGGTGACTGTTGGTAGTGCAGACTGTAGTTTGAGTTTTGCACATGTGACTCCAGTTGTGCCCACTGTCGTTTAGCAATCGGAAAAAATATAGATTGTATAGCCTACCAATTTTTACATAAGGTAAACAAGAAGGAATGAAAATCAGCAGTTTTCTTCAATAAAGTATTTTGTCTCTAGTAATTCATGGAATTACTGGGGAAAAAAAACTAAAGGTACATACGTAACAATACCAAAGAATAGTGTGACTAATCCTGCCTCACTCCAGCATCATGAGGCAAGTTTTCTTCATCACATTGGATATCTGCATCATCTCTAAATAGAAATGAATGTGGTGTTTCTATTGCTTTCACCTCCATTACTTTCTGAAAAACAGTAAGAACGCAGTTTTACTATAGTAAAGATATAGTGTTTATAGCTGTGTATATAACCTCAGACATCTTACCTGGACATGTTGGTATATTTGCTCTTTTACCTGTTTCTCTCAGACGGTACAGTGTATAATTGTTTCATTCTTATTTGGTGTTTGTATACAAAAAAGACTTTCTGAGCTTTCTCTGTATAAATACCATATATGTTCACTAACTAGTCTAAAACTAGACACCTGCTTAGGCTTTCAGCTAAAATTGCAATCAGCAGTGTTTGATAGGCACCAGACTGGAATCTATTCTGTTTTGAATGTGTGGTTAACAGTTTTGACAGCAGTGTGTTAGCATTTGAACAAAGTGCTGTAAATCTACAGTGTTGTGCACATTGTGGTTAAAGTCATGGGATAAGTGTGTAGAGTTTTGAAAACTGTGTTCAAGCAATGAAAAACGAACTAGAGTTTGGTCCACATGAACTGCTGCTGTGCAGACTGTAGTTAGAGTTTTGCACATGTGACTCCAGTTGTGCCCACTGTCGTTTAGCAATCGAAAAAAACTGTAAGATGAATTGGAACAGTGTGAATGCCATATGAAGAGTGGCATAATTTGACCTGCTTGGAAAGTCACACACTTGATATTTATATGAACTTAAAAATCGAGCTGAAGGGTTTTATTTATTGTTGGAATCACTAAAAGATATTTATCTGCCATCTGCTTCAGTGAAAAAGCAGAGCACTCCAAACTTAGCTCTCAGGTGGGGTTTTAAAGTGTTCTTGAGACTTCTAACAGACATTTTGTGGTGATAGCAGAAAATTAACCCTTGGTGACCGGCGTGCTTAGACTCTCACACACTCTTTCTCTCTCTCTCTCTCTCTCACACACACACACACACACACACACACACACACACACACACCACAAACAAACAGCTGTGCGGGTGGGCCTTGTCATTAGTCCTGCTTGTTTTCCTTTTGATTGAGGTAAGTTGCATTGCGGTGCAACTCTCAGTGCACATTTGAGAGTGAAAGTGTGTGCCATGTGGATCCGTTCTCAGTGTCTACTCAGCACTGGGACTAATTTGCATTCCTTTGTGTGTGAATAAAAGACACCTATTCTGAGGACAGAGTTTACCAGCTGCCATCCAGGACTAGTCCTTATTAGAGCCCTGCTGTTCCTCTGAGAACGCCAGCACATGTTCAACACACGCTGCCGCTCACACACGGGCACACACACAATACACACACACTCAAGGACACGTGCACCCCCACAGTCATAATCTATTCATACACAAATGAAAACACGCTAACACAGATGCGCGACAAGAAACAAACACACACTTTACATAGAGACTCTCGCAGAGGGTTCCAGCAGTTATCACCAACACCAGTGGTAATATTTTGTAGTTATCAATTAAAAGGGCAAAGGCCACTGTCTCACACACGTCTGTTTTTTTAAAAACTAAATCCCATGTAATACAATGGCTTTTTGTGATTTTGTGTGTACAATCTGGTCACATAAGTAACACAGGTTTAGATCAGAATAACATGTACATCTTGCACACTGATTTTAGTTTTCACTGCCTGCACAAACCTAAACTTAAGCCCCATTCAGACTGGATTCATGTCTCTGAAAGAGGTAGGGTGACTTCAACCTACCGGTAATCTGCGCTAGTCAATGATTTTAATTCCGTTCGGAGCATGTATGTGGGTCATTTTTCACTCCCAGCCCATTCACAATTACAGCTGGAATTCCCTACTGTTTTTTAGCGAACTTGCTGCTCCTGCTGTTATTTAACTTCCGTACATAGTGACAGACCTACAATTTATCAGCTCAGTCTGAAATTTGACTTTTGTGTGAAAATTGAGAAAGTCAAACATAATTTTGCTAATCTGATACATGGAAACACGCTGACATCAACATATGGGCCTATTTGGGAACCAACATGAGGAGAGAAAAAATACAGCCATCAGGAGAGCAGGACCCCATCATAGCATATCAAATGTGCTGTAGTAATATCAGCTTGGTAGGTACTGGTATTCTGTTTTCAGCCCTGTGTTTTAGCTACATTTATTTACATTTTGACAAACTGGAACCATTAAAAGTATGTAAAATTAGCTATTAGCTGTTCCTGTTTGCAATATGCCAGTGGATGTACACCAAACACACTGGCTTAATTTGATACTGAAGAAAACTTAAAAATGTGATGACTCTCAGGCAAACTCTGATGCGTCTTTTTTCTGTGATTTATGGACATTTATTTGCAAAAATTGAAGATCGATGATATCCACAGAAAGTGCCAATCACACTGAATTATATCAATCTACATTTCATGTCTGTGTGTTCAGATTTGACTTTTTTTATGTGTGACTTAATTTAATTCATGCAGTATCTTTGCTTTACCTTAATCTCTCCCATGCTTCCCTGGGGAACAGAATGTCCATGTCTATTACAGACCATATCCTGTCATTTTAGCATAGTTAAAATGTTGTCTGGAACGATGAGTTAAATTACCATTGAACACAGTGAATATTTCATTCCTGTCCTCCCCCATAATGGTAATTCTGTCCTTTTTTTGCACCTATGACCGTCAGGTCGCAATTTCAGAAACATTCTTGTGCAACATAAAGTCTCAGGAACGTAGGAACAAAACACACCTTTGACCTTTAAACTACTGATAATATTTTGCAGACTTGAAAAGGAATATCACAATCAATATAATGGTGGTTGGAAACAACTTGTTTAGTCAACCTACTTTAGCGCCTGTTTCTCGCCACGTCGAGTATCAAAAGTGATGTCAATGATGACCACAGCTAAAAAAAACAACTCATGTTGTAATTAACGGGAATTATCCTACAGCAAATTGAGAACAAATAGAGATTTCACCCGGTGAAAGTTAAGATTATTTTGGTGTTTTTTTTTAATCCCTAAAATTGATCTGTGGATCCTTTTGGCAGAAATAGAAAAAAAGGGTTCAGTGGACCAAACAGTCAAAGCATTTCTGTAATTGTGGTCTCTAGGTGAGAGCTGTACATTTTTATGTGTCAGGAAGCAGCGCAGGAAGCCTATGATAGATATTTGCAGCATGGTGCCATATAGAAAATGATTTCAACGTCCTGAGAATAGCATGAATAGATACCCTGTCAGATGCAGCAGTGAGAGGCCAGTCAGACATCAAAGGGTGCCAGCTGTTTTCTCAAACTGGAGGGGGAGCGGGGGAGGGGGGGGTGGGGACGAATAAGGCTGAAGAGGAAGATTGAGATGACACGTCGGATTTCCAGGAGTGTCACTTTGTGTAATAGGTGAGTGGCGGGTATTCATCTGCAGAGACAGAGAGTGAGAGAGAGTGAGAGAGAGAGAGAGAGAGAATACTCCACATGGACTTCAATGAGACTTCAGTAATTACTTATTACTGCACATATGGATGAGATGGGCGATGAGAGGACTTGAGGCGTGCACGGCTCTCCCTCCATCTGAAAACCACCCCCGGGGTGACTTCAAGAACATCCTATAATACTCCAAGACAAAAGTCTCATTACAGGTAATTATGGACTGCATATATCCCAGGTAATAGCCCCATCCCCATCCCTACCCCCGCCACACCCCCATGCAATAGCCCTCAACCTCACTACTTTTATCCTCTCATTCAACAGGAGAAGCAGACTGGGAGAGGGATACAGGGATGGAGTAGGGGGAGGGGATGGGGCTATTACCTGGGAGCAGACACTGATCATGGCCGCTGACGCTTTACAGCACTTCCATTCATGTGGAGTGGCTCACTTGTGGGCAGCAATTACAGACCAAATGATCCAAACTGGGTCTTGTGATGAAGTAGCTGTACTGACTAAGTGACTAGCTGCACTATTCTTTTTTGCTTGTGTGCAGGGTAGACTACTATCCTATATGCTTTTAAACAGAATAGAGCTGCTGGGTGAGGGTATGCGCTGCGTGGACTAGGAAAAGTCTAATAAGCGATTGAGGTTTTTCTGTGACAGAAAGTTTTTTCACAGTATATGTAACACAGACTTTTTGGGAAAATTCCCTGAAAAGCATATTTAGATAAAGAAACAAGAAACCAGACAAATAGGCAGGAAAAAAAACCTGGAAAGTTAGGATTCTTAGTTAGTAAAGAGCAACATTAGTTGAAGTTGTAAGTCAAAAACCATAAGTAGTGGCATGGAAAATGGTGGTCTTGTCCAATATGGATAATACATGCGGTTGGGACTATATGTACCAAAGTAATTTGTTGAAAATGAGATAGAATGGATTTGAACTCTTGACAACATTGCACTAATATTTAAACTCCTGAACTTAATCATACCACATGATATTCATCAACAGATAGAGTTTGCCAGTTGTCATGGAATTCTTAGTCCCTTATTGCTAGACCCATACCCATAAGCTATTTATTTTTTTATTATTATTAATAAAAAAGATATAACTGTTTTATATCTATGGCCAGACCATACTCCAGCCCTAGAGTAAGAACTATCTATTCTGGGATATCGAAAAAAACTTTTTAAAACCAATATAACCGTCCTAGCGGTAAATCTGATAGCTAGAGGTAGACATCCTGTAGGCTTTACCAGCAGTATATACTGTTGACCAACTATTTAGATCTCAAATTTCTGAGCACTTTAAGGACATCTTAGTTCTCGCATTGCCAGACCTCCAGATCTCCACATTGCTGTGGAGTACGGTCTGGTACACCACAGATACATTCTAGAACATACATTCAGCCAGATGTCAGGCTTTATCCTGGAAATGTACTTCCGTTGACCTAGTCTAAGGACATCATCAACATGTTGGTGCTGATTAATAAGTTGATGTATCCTTTGATGGGGGATGATATTGTTAATATTTTTCTTAATCTATTATTAAATATTTTATTTGGTAAGCTTTGGTATGCTTGTTTTGGATTCCTCATATGTTGGTGGTTATTAAGTTACGTGAATAATTGATGGGCTTAATAGAAAAGAAGTGAAGAGTTGTAGTATACCTTGATGCTGTTTCAGAAATGTCTCCATACTAATAGTAATCAAATGCAGCAGGTAATCACTTTAGTGTTAATAACTGAAACTGGCAAACAAGCGCTGGTAATCAGCAGACTGATACAAAATGTCCTGGTATTGATATATCCCTTCAAAAGCCCATATTGGTCTGGCATGTACTGTACGTGTCCCTGCACACACGCCCTGCTCCCCTCTCACCATGAGCTCGCCAGTGTGGAGCTGGTGCAACAGGCAGGGCTGTCATTCACAGATCAGAGGCAACAATGGTGCCTTCCTCTGCCTCCTTTGAATATGTCACTGTGGGAACAGCATAATCAACCCCATGTCACCACCAGCTGCTCCATCGGGACCACATTAGAATAAACAACAGGAGAGGAGGAAGCAGAGGTATAAAGAGAGGAGACAAGTGGGTAGGAAAGAAAGCAATACACTTGTCTTGTCTGCCACCAATGGAAAGATTATATTGTTCTGGGTTTTTGGCCCAGAATCAACCCTGTGCTCCATCTGCGGCTGCTCGTGAATGAGGAGGAATAAAGCACAACCTGAGCCAGTAACTTAAGGGTGGAAATGCATGCAGAATCTCCTCTGTTCATCTGTGTTATGCATCACAGCTTTTAATAAAAGAGACCCAGCTGACCTGAACCACTGCAGGCATTCTCTTCATCTCTAAAATTCAAACAACATCCATGAACCCTTACAATCTAGTTTCAACCTCTAGTTACGACCCACCCCTGCAGCTCACTCTGGATTGCTGAAACATCCTTATCTTTGTTGACCTCATTGCTGCATTCAACATCATCTTCCACCTGACAGCTGGATCACTGGTGTTGCAATGTCATGGTTCTTGTCATATCTTACCGACAGACAACAATATGTCCAACTCAGGACCCACAGATTACGGTGTTCTGCTGTTCCACTGGTTGTACCCCATGGGTCAGTACTGGGTCCACGCCTTCCGTCCATCTATCATTTACCTCCTTTCCCTGGGCACAATCCTCTGCCACCATTTTGTCCACTTTCACTTCTACGCTGATGATACACTGGTCTACATCTCCCTCCAAACCCACCACTGCCCTTTCTCCCACCTCCCTTCACCTGCTTCCAGGACATTAGGGGCTGAATGAACATTGGCTCAAAAAAAAACACCCTCTCCAAAGTCTAAAACAAACACCACAGCCCCAAACATCACTTCGATGGATAACACCCTTTTCTCTGCTACTCACATAAAAAACATCACCTGGATTACTTTATTCCACCTCCCAACATTTCCAGGCTCTGCCCATTTCTGACTTTATCCTGCACTAGTGTTTTGGTCCATGCATTCATCACATCCCAGATTGACTACTGTAATGCTTTTCTCTCCGACCTTTCCACCAAAATACTCAACAGGCACCAAATCATCCAACGGCACTGGCTCCCTGTCTAAAACCTGATCGACTACAAGAACCTTCTCCTCACCTTAAAAGCTTTCCACAACCTAGCGCCCACCTATCTCTCTGACCTCCTCCAGTGGTACTCCGGCTCCCTGCTAAGGAGCTGGTCTTCTGACCATCCCCACCTCACGCCTCAGCACATGGGACGCTAGGGCTTTCAGCTGCACTGCTCCCAGGCTCTGGAACTCCCTGCCCCCACACATTTAGCAGGCTGACACCATAACAACATTAAAATCCCACCTCAAAACTCACCTGTTCAAAGTGGCCTACTCGCTCTTATACCCACCCTCTCTGTCCGATTCCCTTTAGCCTCACAATGTTAATGTTTTTTATCTCCTCTCTCCTACACGTCTGCTCACCCTACGTCCCTTGTTTTGTGATTGTCTGTAGTGGTGCCTTTTCATGTTTTACTGTTTTTACCTGTACGACTACTGTTTTTTTACAAATTGTAAGGCAACCTTGAGTGTCCTGAAAGTCGCCCTGAAATAAATTGCATTATAATTATTTATTTAATTATTAGGGGTCCAAGCCCAAGGCTGGAAAAAAGGGCTGTCGAACCCTGTTGTTTTCCTAAGGATTATTATTTTTTGTATTTTTATCTTCTCCGCCTAAAACTCCCTCTACAGCCTAAACCGTACATGTTGTGGGGGGGGGGGGGCATTTTCAGGACTGGTCCACAATTCCGCAAGGACCTCAGGCGCAACAATTGACCCACTTCCACCACTAGGTGGCGCTACAGAAAACTTGGCAGGTAGCATCTCCAGACCGACCTGACAAAAAGTTATCAAAAGAATTTTTATAGGATAAAAATTGTGCATATTACACACAAACAAATAGGGATGCACCGAATATTCGGCCACCGAAAATTTTCGGCCGAAAATGGCCCAAAAGGGCATTTTCGGTTTTCGGCCGAAATACTTTTATCACCGAAACAATACGGCCGAAAATGTTGTGATGACGTAAACAGAAAACGCGACCTGCACGTGTGTCAGTATCCGATCCACCTGCAAAGCGTCTCCTAAGCAAAGAGGTTGAGACGGACCACGGAGTGAAAACAATGAAAAGTACGCTCTTAGAGTCTGTCAGCACACGTTTCACTGAGATCTGTTCGGATCCTCTGCACTTCATCGCGACTGTACTTGATCCGCGTTATAAAGACCATTACTTGGATGCGGAAAGAACGGCGCACGAGAAATGATCCAGGCAGCGATGGATGCGGGGAGAACCCGCGTGGAGACGGAGGCGCCGTACGGAGCAGCGACCGAGCAGCCGGCAGGAGATCAGAGCGCAGAAGAAGACTTGTCTCTCTGCACCAGATGAGGGGCATGCACCCTCGTTGTCTGATATGTTCAGTGAAATCCTGTAAGAAAGTGCCTCAATTAATAATATTAATAATAATAATAATAATAATAATAATAATAGGTAAGCTATTCTGTTCTTAGGCTACTGTATACTGTATGTGACTATCAGATTGTAGCCATATTTCTGCTAGATATTTTTTAAATTAAACTTTAATATTAATTTATACAATTGCAATGCCTTGATTTTAGTAAAGTTAGTACACAGTCATAGCCATAAATGCAATGGTACTAATAATTGGCTTAATTTCTTTCGGTGTTTCGGTTTCGGTTTTCGGTCTTGGTTTCCTCTTTTTTCGGTTTTCGGTTTCGGCCAAGAATTTTCATTTCGGTGCATCACTACAAACAAATTTGTGTAGCTAACTATGAAAACACTAACTTTGCCATATCTCGCCCAAAATAAATGCTATCAACACGAAACTTTAGATTCTTGTTTGCCGTGACCCTCTGGAGGTACTCCACACATTCTACGAAAATTGGCCTCTAGGGGGCCCTACAAGTACAAAAAGTTTATATCTCATGAATGGCTCATCCGATTTTTACGAAATTTGGAGGGTACCATCTAGGGCCACTCCTGAGGCCACCCATACAGTGGGGTACTGATTGGTCAAAGTGGGCCCACATTTGGATTCACCACTTACATTGATGTGAGCAACTTTAAATTTGCATGAAACTTGTGATGCTTGTTTAGCATGCCGCTCTGATGCTCTCTACCCAATTTTGGCAAAGATCGGCTATTAGGGGGTGCTATAGGCTATGTTCAGACTGCATGCAAAAGTGGCCCAAATCTGATTTTTTGGGGATCAAGTGGGTCTCATTTATAAACGTGGCGTATGCACAAAACGGGGCTGAAAATGTGCGTACGCCACTTCTCACGTAAAGGTTGTGATTTATAAAAAAAAAACTTGACGGAGCATGTGCGGTCTTCCACGCAAACTCTGACCCATGTGTACGCACATTTTGGAGACAATGGGAATTGGCGATGCAGATGGTGAGGTGGTCAACTGAAGTCAGACTGCAGAAAGAAAATATAATATGTATATGTTCAAGTATTGATGTCTCACGCACATTTTTTCACTCCATATCATCCACGTTACCATGAAGATTAAATCCAGCAGTGCTATTTGCGCTTGTACTGTGTGATTCTTGTTCCATAAACACTTTGTAAAATCCAACTCAAATCTTTAATACAAATTTGTTATTAATGTTTAATCATTAAAGCATTTTGGCGAGAGTTACGCTTTAATGTCCTTATTATCAGTCCTAACTTTAATACTCTTCATAACAAAACCTGCATGAAGAAAAGTATGTTTGCCTATTAGACTTTTGTCTTCAGATTGCTATTCATCTGCTATTCGTCTGCTATTCTCTTGTGTTTGTGTTCGCTGTACCCCCTACCTCTGCACAGCCTCTGTACCTCTGGACAGTCTCTCTGCTGGTTCCCGAAGCCGCCTGGGGCTCCTTGACCGGACTCTTGCCTCGTCGGTTAGCCGCTAGCTGGCGCCCCGTTCACCAAACGCGGCGGGCGGCAAACTTAGCCGCTTCGGCGCTAACCCGATTGCTGACCTCCTCCTCATAGGCAACCTCCACCAGATGCGAAGCCGCGACCAAGACTAGACATTCCTCTCCTTCCGTCATGCTGTGGATCATTTTGGCAATCACCTCATTCATCCATCTCCACCTCCACCTCTGTGCTCCTAGCCCACGGCTAACCACTATCACGGAGCTCTCCGTCCCTCCCGCTTCGGCATCATGATCAAATATTCAACTCTGCAACTGGTCCAATTCGTCAACTACTCCATTCCATCCTGCATCCCAGTCATCAAACAGCTCGGACTTCTACGCCGTACCGTTCCATCCACAGAAGCTCTCGCCGCCAAGTTTGTTTTCTTCCACCACGGACAATCCATTCCATCCATCTGGTCACCTGCACGCTCTGTTGCACCTGTCCCACGTCATCTGAATGCTTCACCCACTGGTTCACATAGGGCTGAACGCATCATCAGGCTACACAGAAAACCGGGACCGGACTACAGTGCTTTCCCCACTTCACATACACTCAATCATACTCTCCAATCATTTGCTAATCGGCTCACTGTCCCCCTCAACTGCAATACCCCCACACCCCAACGACACACGCACCGCTAACCGGGACAACCTCAGATCTCTCCAGCGCCCCCATCCCACAACCCTCTCACCATGCCAACTTTGCCCTCCTCAACACCCGACGGTTCAACAATAAAGCCCCTGCCCTCCATGAACTAATCCTCGACAACACTCTTGACTTCCTTCTGCTCAACCGAAACCTGGCAACAACCCAACGACTTCTTCTCCCTCAACCAAGCATCCCCCCTGGGCTACAACTACATCTGCAAACCCCCGCCCCTCCCACCGGTGGGGTGGCGTCTCCGGCCATTTTCAATCAGAACTTCCGGATCACAGAACTCACCCTCCCCTCAGTATCATCGTTTGAATATCTCGCCTTCAAAACTCTTTCCTCCATGACAGTCATCCTCATTTACCGGCCACCTAAACCAAATCCCTCCTTCCTCTCTGATTTTACTGAACTCCTCACACTAGCCTCATCTCTCTCCACGTCTGCCGCTACTCGGTGACTTAAACATCCACATGGACTCCCCCACATGCAAGCTCTCATCAGAATTCAAAATTTTACTGGATAACTTCTCTCTCACCCAACATGTCACATTCCCCACCCATGAAAAAGGTCACATCCTCGACCTGGTCTGCTCCACCAACCAACCAGTGCTCGACCTCCATCCATGCCTCTTTCCCCTCTCTGATCACAAACTGATACGGTTCACCATCCCTTCTCCAACCCCACGCCCCCCCTCAGAGAAATCACCTTCCGCAACCTCAAATCTATCAATCCCCACCATCTCTCTGACCTGCTCTCCACCACTCTCCACCTGGACTCAACCCTCACCTCACCCGATGACCTCACAGACCACCTCAACTCCACCTTGTCTACCTCCCTCAACACCCTGGCCCCCCTCAAAACAAAACTCGTCACTTTTAACACCTCTTCACCCTGGTACACACCTGCACTCCGGAAAATGAAACAAACTGGCCGCCAACTTGAACGTCTGACAAAGAAATCATCCCTCACAGTCCATCATGAAGCCTATAAATCCCATCTCATCGCCTACAAAGATGCCCCTCATTGCTGCCAATCTGCCTACCTCTCCACCATCCTCAACCACCCCTGCCAAAACCCCAGAACCCTCTTCTCCACATTGAACAACCTCATCAAGCCTCCGGACCAACAGCCTCCTTACCTCTACTCGGGATCTCTGCAACTCATTCCTCCACTTTTTCACTGACAAAATCAATCTCATTTACAAATCCCTATCCCCTGTATCTGACCTTCCAGGATCTACTCCAGCACCTACCTTGGACCCTCTCCTCTCCATCCCTCCAGACCTCCCGACCCCTCCTCCACACTTCCTCCTCTCCCAGTTTAACCCAGTCACTCCTCCTGAAATCTCCAAACTCATCAGCTCTTCCAAACCCACTACCTGCTCCCTTGACCCCCTCCCTACTCCACTTCTGAAGTCCTGCCTCCCGGTCCTATGCCCCTACCTCACTAACCTCTTCAACTCCTCACTGTCCCTTGGAACTGTCCCCTCTGCTTTCAAAACTGCCGCTGTCACCCCAATCCTTAAAAAACCTGGTCTGGATCCCTCCTCTCTCAACAACTACCGCCCAATATCCAACCTCCCCTTTCTGTCTAAAACCCTGGAACGCATAGTCGCCTCACAACTACAAACCCATCTTCTTGCCAATAACCTATTCGAACCTCTCCAATCTGGTTTTCGCCCCCTACACAGCACAGAAACCGCTCTCCTCAAAGTCCTCAACGACCTCCTCACCTTTGCTGACACCGGTTCCCTCAACATCCTCATCCTCCTCGACCTGAGTGCAGCCTTCGATACTGTGAGCCATAACATCCTGCTCACCAGACTCAAAGACCTCGGTATCGACGGTACTGCACTCAGCTGGCTCCACTCCTACCTTTCCAACAGATCCCATTTCATCTCTCTCCACAACCACACTCAAGGTGTTCCCCAAGGCTCCGTACTTGGCCCCCTCCTCTTCATCATCTACATCCTCCCTCTTGGTCAGATACTCCGCCACTTCAACCTGGACTTCCACTGCTATGCTGACGACACCCAGATCTACCTCAGCACCAAATCCCCCCACAATCCTCCCCTCTCCCACATCAACTCCTGTCTGTCAGCTATTAAAACCTGGATGCAACACAACTTCCTCAAACTCAACAGCGACAAAACAGAATTCCTTCTGATCGGCTCCAAATCCACACTCAGCAAAACCAATAACCCCACTCTCACCATCGACGGCACCATTGTCCCCCCATCTCCCCAGGCCCGCAACCTTGGCGTTATCTTTGATTCCACCCTCTCCCTTGAGCCTCACATCCGTCAAGTCATTAAAACCTCCTTCTTTCACCTCCGCAACATCGCCAAAATCAGACCCTCTCTCACACCCCCGCTGCTGAAAGACTCATTCACGCCTTCATCTCCTCCCGACTGGACTACTGCAACTCACTTCCCTCCCGGCATCAGCTCTACCAACATCAACCGACTCCAACTGGTCCAGAACTCAGCCCGCCTCATTACCTGCTCCAAATCCTGGCACCACATCACTCCAGTCCTAAAACAACTCCACTGGCTTCCCATTTCCCACCGGATCACCTACAAAATCCTGGTCCTCACCTATAAAGCCCTCCACCATCTGGCCCCCTCATACCTCACTGACCTCCTCTCCCCTTACCAACCCTCACGGTCCCTCAGATCCACCTCAGCCGGTCTCCTCTCCATCCAAAAGTCCAACCTGCGCTGTTTTGGGGACAGAGCCTTCTCCAGAGCAGCTCCCAGGCTCTGGAACTCCCTCCCCCAAGAGATCCGCACCTCTGAGTCCCTCACCATCTTCCAGTCCCGCCTCAAGACCCATCTCTTCACCTCAGCCTATCCATAGTCTGCCCCCCTCCCTTTTTCATCTGTATCTTGTTTTGTTCTACTTGTTTTGTTTGCTCGTTTTGTTTTGTTATGTTTTTATAATCTACCCTGCCCTGTAAAGCGACTTTGAGTCCATGAAAAGCGCTATATAAATTCAATTTATTATTATTATTATTATTAGATTGTATCTCAGGGTGGGGGGTACCACATAAGTTGATGCTGTGATTTTGGCAAAGTGTTAACAATCACAAACATATAAATGTAAATATAAATGTAAACATATAAATACTGCAGTGAACCTGTGCATAATGCTGCATCATGGCACTGCTGGCCCTGCAGGAGGACTACGCTAATGGAAGAATCAGGAGAAAAAGAGGCTTCAGGGACCGTGAGGATGACTGGCTAATATGCCGATTTAAATTCCCTAAAACTGCGCTCTTGGATCTCTGTACTGAATTGGGTCCAGTAGAGAGGGAAATGTGCCAGAACCGTGCCATCCCGGTCCATCCCGGTCCAAATACTGGTCCTCGCCACTCTGGGTGCAACCTGCTGTTTACAGAGGGAAAAGTGTTTTATATAAATATTAGATATAATCTTCAACTTTATCACTAAGGCTTGTTTAAATATAATATATAGTTCTGTTAAATCTTATCATATATGTCTGGTATATCAAAGTTGTCCCCGAGTGCCGTAATGCCTGCTGTTTTGGAAGGTATTATTAATAAAGGTAGTCTATAGATCAGGTTTCCTTACACTGTGCGAGAACAGGATGGATTTATTATTCAATTTGCAGCAATTCCTGAACGTCTGAGAAGTTTTTTGTATTTTCCCCTCCAGTTGTCATGATTCGGCATGATTCAGCGCAAGAACAACTGCCAGGGTCACTAACATACTGATCCGCATTCATGAGGTGCTTTGCATTGACTATTTATGGTTAAAAATGGGCGTGTACAGGGCGGGATAAGAGGCTGATTCACGTACTGTATGCACACTTGTGTGTAGTCTGTGATTTATAAAGGGAACATTGCTTACGTACGCACGGTTTTATAAATCTGAATAGTTTTTGCCGTACGCCATTTTTGGCTTTTGGGTGTACGTACACTTTTAGTAAGGATCCTTTGCACAGTTTTATAAATGAGACCCCTGGTCAGACTTAGTAGTGTGAACACTCAAATCTTGCCCAGATCTGATTTTTCCAAATCAGATACAGACCACTTCCATATGTGGTCCTGATGCTACGTTTACACGTGGCTGGCTATTTTCATAAACGGACATTTCAACCTCTCCGTTTTCAAAAATAACATCGCGCACAGCTGTCAGTTTTCAGAAAAGTGTTCGTTTACACGTACCCGTAGTATATATGCCGTCAATGCGGCCAATCTGCAGCCAATTTTTTTTCAATGCAGCCGCAGTGTGAACAACCAAGGAGGATTTGATACGACTTTTACATCAATCTACATCGACATCTGTCACAATTATGCGCCGGCGGGAGTTAGCCCTAAACACAGACAGTAACATTAAAAACTGACAGAAAGTTTTGAATAAACTGCGTCACTGTGAAGCTATTCACAACACAGTCCCACCACTCCTGGCTTCGTCTCTGCATCCACACACACCTCTGGAGTGAATTTGCAGCCATAACCCTGAAAAAGGCCAAAAAAGCCAATGTTGGCTGTCTTTCTCTTCATTCTTCTCCTCCTCAGCACCTGCTCATTAATGTTACGGCTGCCATTAAACAAACATTTTGAAATAAAAGTGAAAATGCTGACTTCCTCCATAACCTCCCTAACTTTAGTGCTACAGCGTCATTGTTATTGTTCTTTTGCGCATGCGGGTCAGTTCAAAACCGCAAACAGTTCCCCCTGGAATCTGATATAGGCCACATTTTAAAAGGTCATGTAAACAGCCAAACAAAAGGTCAGATCTGAGCAAAAAAATCCGAATTAAGCATTAAGACTTGTGGTGTGAACGTAGCCATAGTCAACTAAACCAGTTTTGGCCCTTTTACTCAATCAATGTTAATGGGATATTTGCAATGGCAATGTACCTTGCAGCTCACACCTCTCGATATTTAGTGACGTTTGCCTCCCAACCGTCCCGCTTTGGGTCCCGCTTTGGGTCCCGCTTTGGGTCCCGCTTTGGGTCCCGCTTTGGGTCCCGCTTTCGCACGATCCCCGGGTCGTTGGGTGCGACTGGCACCGGGAGGCTTGGACCCGTCATAACTGCTTGCAGTTCTAGTTATTATTATTATTATCTATGGCACCTTATTTCACAGCAGGATTTTCCCTTACACAACTTCTCTCATATGTTTTTTTCATGCACATAATTGTGTGCAAACAGTTTGGTTAATACAGTGGCAAAAATGTACCAGCATCTCCTTGGATTGAATATAATGGGGAAGGCAAGAGAAAGATGGATGGAAACAAAAGTAGTCGAAGCACCATGTCCACAAGAGCTGCCATTGTTCTTTATTATGAATGATTTCAGGCAGGGGAAATGTTTTACAACAACGGAGTGTCCTTGGAAAACTCAGACAGAATATGAATGGAGGTTTTGTCATCATCTTTGACAAAGGACCAGTACTACCTGTACAGAGGAGGCTATGCTTCCAATTTATCCGAGGTCAAACACAGACCGGCCAAAATGTAACATTTTGAGGCAATCATGACTCCAAAAAGCCCCCCCACCCCCAGCTCCAAAAGTAAAAATGTGCTGAAATCACCTTGAATAAATATTGAGGGAGTGAAATTTCCTGCCACCATTTGCCATATGCAGTAAATTACATTAAATATAGGTTGTGTAATGCATATACCTCTCCTTATTCATCCTGTTTTAAGTTTCCTTTCACTAGCCAGGATCTCTTCTCATCTCCAGTACCTGTGAATTATACAAGATGATGCGTTCGCCATTGATTTTATGAGTCCAATGTAGTCGCTAGTAATCCCATTATAACATGTCTGTTAGTACAATAGCCAGATATGGCTTGAATAAGAGAAACCTTTCTTTGCCTCAAAGGTAGGCTGTCTTCCAAATTACTTCTTCAGAAGTTAAAAGGCCCGCTGCCTAATCAGTCTATTATACCAGGCTAATAGATGACCAGTAATTGCAACTAATAACGTATTACTCATCTACACAAATATTCTAATGGCTTGTATTTAGAAGCCATTTTTTTTCAATGGACATAGTAAGATGGAGGGGGGTCCTATTCACAAGCCAGACAGTCAGCAACACAAAGAAATACTCCCACAAAGGAAGCTGAGAAAGCAACCTGTAGCATGTTTTTTTCTTCTCTTGGCTGGATTAATATCTAACCTCATTCATGGGGATGTGGAACCTCTGCTTCGTCTTCATCTCCAGAGCTAGTCTAGCAGCAGGGCTTTGTTTGGTACCGCGGGCCCCTTTTAAGAGAGAGATGGTGCAGGGAATTATAGATAATGTCCTCTATCCTCTCCCCCTGCTAGCCTGCTAGGCCTCAGACACAGAGCTCAGTGGGGACCAGAGAGGTGGACACACTGTACATGATTCGGGCTACAGCAGCCATTGTAGTCCCGACAGGGCTCACAGGTGGAAATGCATTCAGTCACAGCCAGGCGGTAACAAATTACCCACGAGACAAAATAATGAAGCCTAGCATGCAGAACATGGTGCTCATATTTGTTTTGTTACAGTACCTGTTGTGATGGGAAAATGTAAAATACAAAATTGAGATAACAATAAATTTGTATACACATGCTGAGCATCAGCAGTGTTGGGAAAGTGAATTTTTTAAATTAAATGTCATTACATATTACAAACGTACTTATGGAAAAATGATTTACATTAATAATTACTTTGCTTTCGTTACTCAGGCCAGGTGATTTGGTTTCTCAAGCTGTCAGTCTACGTTTTGGAGTTATTTACAGATCGTCGACAGCTAGCTCAACGTTATAGCCCCATGAAGTGACTGCACGTAGTTCTCCAGAAATTCATGGTGAAGTCACAGGGCTCATACAGCCTCAAACTCTAAACCTGTGGGCTGGTCTGAGTCAGAAAGTCCAGGGCCATTTTTCATTTGCAGTCCCACCATGGTCTCCTCATTGTAGCCACCCCTAACATCCTGTCTGTGTGCCAAGCTGACACATGCCAGACCACCCTGTCAACTGAAGAGGCTGACACCCAAACTGTCGGAGTAACAAGACATTAGTGGGATTAGTAATGTAAACTACTGGATTTTAATTTTAATCCTTTACACTCGTAACTAAATAAAACAATCACATTACTGCACAGAGATGGCAAAAGTACTCACTTCCCGTACTTAAGTAGAAGTACAGATACTTGTGTTAAAAAATACTCTGGTAAAAGTAGAAGTACTGATTTAACTTCTTTACTTAAGTAAAAGTAACAAAGTACAGGCTTTGAACATAACTTAAAGTATAAAAGTAAAAGTAGCCTTGCGAATGACAACCACTTTTATGCAAAGCTACCTGGACACACACGTTACTAGAGTGCAAGATGAGAAACTTCAGTGGACATAAAAAACAGGCTCTTTATATGCCATTGTCTACATTTTAAATGGATGTCTGCCAAACATCACATATATGATTATTGTGACAGAGACTGGGACTCCAGCTTAATAAGATTCTGACTGAGTAGCAAGATATGGATTCAATTGTGATTCTGTGAGAATTCACAGATCCAGTTTCTCTTTTTTAATCGTCCCCTTAACATTTAAAGGAATCTACATGTATGTGTGCTCAAATATAGAAAGAAAATAAAGGATACAATATGAATTACTAAACAGATTAATTAAGAAGTTCCCCATACTTTTAGAGTTACACAGCACATTGGCCAGGAGTCATACTTGACGCCTCCTAGCCTATCTTAAACATCTCTCTCAGATAAGGCCAGGGATGATTGGGAATGTCTTGCTGCTTGTCTGCCTAATCTCTGGGATCTCTGTTTTCTTCATTTTCAATCATGTCGCCGTCCATACTACTAGTGCTAACGTTACCACCATCAAGCTGCAATTATTTGCCGCAAATGAATGCAGAATGCGTCAATCTGTCGAGTCGTCTTATAGTGGTGCGTTACATGCAACGTAGCCTACAGTATATTCCCATCCAATTAGATTGAATTCGGTATTGATCACGTGAAAAATAATAACGGTAACTCCAGTGAAATTATTTGAAACTTGTTAGTGAGGACTAGATTAGGACCGTATTTAAAGCTGATGCTGGTTTCCAACTTCCGGCCCCAGGTGTGTCTGTAAACACGGACAGAGACAACTTCTCTTTTTGATGCTTTACAAGCAACGTGAAACCTAGCTAACAGGTGAAGAACACAAACAACTAAATCACTAGCTAACCTACTGTAACTGTGAAGAACTACAGACTAATAATACAACAACAGGCTTAAATGAACTGACAACATAAGTTATACGACTTACAGTTCTCAAGGACGCACACACACCATCTCAACTGATTGTCCTCCGGACAGCAGTCTCTCTCTCTTTTTTTCTCACTTTCTTCTGTGTGGCGCACGCGCCCGCTCGCGGTGTGAGGCGCGTGTCCGCGCTATTCTCCGACATTACGACCTCTTGTACAAAACTAAAGTAACGAGCCCATTTTTAAAATGTAAGGAGTAGAAAGTACAGATATTCGTGTTAAAATGTAAGGAGTAAAAGTAAAAAGTCGCCACAAAAAAAATAGTAAAGTAAAGTAGAAATATCCGAAAAATCTACTTAAGTACAGTAACGAAGTATTTGTACTTCGTTACTTCCCATCTCTGTTACTGCAACGCCTAGTTCACACTACACGACTGGTCAGATCGCCGTGCTATTCACACAACACAACTTGCTGTCTTGCATGTGGAGTCTCAAAGTCGTGGTAGTCATGCTACATGACTGACTGCTGACAGGGGGTCGCACACTTCAACTTCCTCTTATAACCAGGAGGTTGAGTATTTTTCGTCTTCAAACTACTTTTTGTTACGAAAACACATGCGAGAAGTGACACGGGAAATGGCGTAATACCACCACACACACAGCCACAGGATTTTTGTTCAAGCATTTTGCGAAACCTTTCTTGTTTCCACGTGTCTTAACTATTTATAGCCTTTTTTCTCTAGGTGCAACGACAACTTTGGTCAGTATTGCAAATGTAACACGTACAGTAAAGTGCCTATTGTTTTAGGCGACCCCTCCCAAGGTTTTCTCTCAATCTGTGTCTTGCACTCTCATTGGCTGTAGCTTGCTGACAGACTCCCTGACAGGTCAAAATATTTGGCTTGCTAGATATCTGGGATGCGTTTGCGATGCATCGGCGAGCCTCTTGGCCTCACAAATAGCGCTCTAGTGGCAATTTGCGACCACCGAGCCAAAGCCGATTTGCCTTTTGTCGGAGATCTCCAAAAACTGTTGGTGAGTGGAAAATCCGGTTTTAAGTTGTGGAGTGTGAACTAGGCACAAATATTACTAAGCAGTGCGTTAAACTGCTATATTGAGCATCAGTTCCTTTTTTATTAAAAGTTGCATGTTTAACAAATATGTCATGGTCTTGGACTGAATCTACATTTGGGAGGAAGCATCACTAACAAATATGTTTATTGACTGCAGTGCATTGAGGATTGAATGGGCAAAGTACAATAGCGGTAGTTAAAGGGGCAGGACACACAAAAACCCACTGGGAGTATACAGCCCCTGCTGATCAATGACCTCATCCAGAGTCAGTTTCTTTTTCAAAGGCGGCGAGACCAAAGAGCAGTGAAGCCTTTTCAGCCCTGCAGATAACAAACCAACACCAGACACCCAATAAAGAGACTTCCACTTCATTTAAAAGCAATTAATATTCTTGGCCGGCTGGCGTGATCCCTTTGGTGTGGCAGGTCTGTACACGCCCCCTGCACTGTAATGGAGTTGACTGGTTAACTTTGAGTCTGTGGCCACAGTGTTGGCTGCCTGGGTGAGAGCACTGATGCACAGTGGGACACAGTGTTTAGATCAGAGTGAATGGACTTGTCTCACAGCCCACTGCACCCCAAAAGAGCCTCCTCTTCACCATCTCTTTCTCTATACGTGTCTCGCTCTTACCATCTCTCTCTGTGCCTTACCCGTCCTCTTTCTCTCTTCCACGTTCTCTCAGAGTCTCTCTTGGCTTTTGTTTCTTTTTTTCCTCCTATTCTTTCTTGTTTTAGGTCTCTTCAGTCTGTATGAATTGGCTTTCAAAAGGAGCAAGGGTTTAAATAGTTAGCCTTTGTAATGTTTGGTAATGATTGTCCCCTGAGGATGTGAAAGAGAAAAGGGAAAATATATTTTGTTCCTTTAGGCACACACACCCTTGCCCACAACACAAGGTTATTATAGTCAAATAGTTAGGTGATGGAGTTCACATATTTTAAATTTAATTGAAGTACTGTGTGCTATACATTTACTTTCATTGTATTTGAATATAGGGCAGAAATACAACAATACAATTCATGACAGCCTTGTGGACCATTGGATGTTTCATATCAATAATTCTGACTTATTGTCTGACAAGTGTCTTCAATTTGACCTTTCCCTCCAAGCTGTTGCTTGAAAGAAAACCTGGACCTCTCCCAGTTGAGTAGCCGAGAATACACAGTCTAGATTGACATGGCAATGACACCATGAGTGAAAGACACAACACAGTATAGACAGACACTGAAAAGAAAATGAGAATAAACTAAAATCAATTCACTGTATTTGAAAAGACAGAAGCAGTGTGTTAATCCATGCTGGACTTGGGCACAGTGGTGCTTTGAGCTAAATGCTAATGGCTGCATGCTAACATGCTCACAATGACAAGGCTTACATTCTGATGTTAAGCAGGTATAATGTTTACCATGTTCACCATCTTGTTGTTTAGCCTGTTGGACAAATTGACATTGTGATTTAATGATGAGGGGGACGTGGAAGTCTGTAGTTGTCAAGACATTTTACTAAAAGTCTAAAACGTCAACCTCATGGTGGTGCCAGAGAAACGGTCAGGGGATCATCAAAGTCAAATTCATCCTCTGGGGTTCATGAATGTCTAAAATCCCATGGCAATAAAGCAAACCGTCAATATATTTCAGTCTGGACCAAAGTGCTGGACCAACCAACTGACCTGCCTTCCTATGAGCCTAATCTCTAGCATGGCTAAATAGGAGATTCAAGGTGGAAACCTATGGAGTCTCAGGGATAACTAGTAAATGTAAGATAGCAGTAGTGACCTATACCGCTTGCTGTAATGGAGAACTTCATAAAATGTAAAACAATAGCTGAGGGTTTTGTTGCTGTTGCTCGCCTGCTGTGTGTATATTTAGAAGAATGTTAAGTTAACCCATCACTACATTTATGCATAAAGTGATCAGGTTGCACCATTGAAACAATTTAAAGAATTGAATGAATGTCTTAGCTAGAAATATATCTTAGTCAAATATAAAAAATTGGTCCTGAGTGATCACAAGTAAACAGCTCTAGGAACGTGGGTTCACACAGTAGTAGTAGTAAAATGTGTTTCCAAATGCATCTTGACTTCCCTGCTCTATATGCAAATAAACAAGTACATCATTTCTGTTTACATATAGGCTGGTTGTGTGTGTGTGTGTGTGTGTGTTTTTTTTGTGTGTTGTTGTGTGTGTGTGTGTGTGTGTGTGTGTGTGTGTGTGTGTGTGTGTGTGTGTGTGTGTGTGTGTGTAAAATCCACTTCTTACTCTCACATAAATCATACATTAGAAACGTGCGATGACTAATGAAAAAGCACTGCCTACAGTCATTTAAAAACTATCTTTCTAGTAATCTATTGGCTATCCTGGCTGTTAATGACCTACATGTAAAAAGCGTAAATTGCTGTGTGTTACAGGTACACTAATGGCCAATGGGCCTCAATCATCTTGCAACAATGCCACAAAGAATTTGCAAGCAAGCAGGAATGCAGAGACACTAATCACTGCCTCCGCAGCACCACGATTCTACTGACGTTGGACAGTTTTTCAGTGGCTGCACAATCAGTGGCAAAATGCAAATTAATGTAAATAAATAGCCAAATATGTAATCAATATAACACTAGCCTGTGATGCAAAAAGAAATGTGCTAGCTGCTAGGCTATGTTCCATAGCAACCGCCTCAGCAGCCAACCCAGAAGAGATCATTTTTTTGTTAATATTGTTTTTTTATTAATAAAAATATATTTAAATTGTAACGTGACTTTTTTTTTTATTGCCATACTTGATGTTTTATAAAAGCAATAGCTCTCTTCAGTCCATGGTATGTTGTGATTACATCACAGTTAAGTGATACGGAACAACGCAGCAGCAAATCTTCTTGGGGATTCTGGAGAAAGCTTTGGCTACAGAGAGTCCAGCAAGTTGGATGGTAATGACCAGTGCATTAGCAGTCGCCCGGTTGTTTAGTAGGCTGAGGGTAATGAGGAAATCAATGAACCACATTCAACACATCTTTAGCCACAGACACAACTAAAAGAGCTTTTTTTAGCAGTACAGCTCATTCATTCTCAGTACTGGTAACATCTTCCTAACAGTCCCGTACCAAACACATGACATGGAATAACTCAAGTCCAAATGCATTGGCTGAGTCACACCTTAACAATGTCAACAAGGATGGTAAGTTCATCAGTTAACTGTTACTCCCTTTTGACTGGCGTAAGCAGCCTGTCAATAGTAGCTTGTAGCAGCCTGCAGGCTTCAATTAAATCCAACTTTTAACCCGCCAGTCAGTCGATGAGACCTAGACCTGCTACTTTTACTGCCTCACACTTTCCCTCACTCTGCTCCACATCCATACAGTATACTAAAGAATTTCTATGTAATGTTACAGCTCGTCCTGACAAATTTACACATTGCCGTAGTGACTGAGAAGCTCTGCAGACTTTGAATTAAATAATTTTTAATACAAGGATGTAATTCTATGTGTAATTATGTTTCCATTCATAAGAGGTAAATAATGTGCTTAATATCTGTCCGCCAAAAGACAGTTAGCTTAGCCAGAGACGTTTTAGAACTGAGACGCCCCAACTCAGAGTAATTTCCTGTATCTGTTTCCCGTGGCTTTCACTACTGCCACAGCGGCCTGGGTGTATTGATTCCAATAGGAGAATTGAATGTAAACACAGATTACGACTGATTCTTTCGCCCCATAGTCACCAAAGTAAATATTGGACCCATTTTCACAAACCAAATAGCTCCCGAACATTCTGACACTAAAATGGCATTTTTCAGACACATCAGGAGAAATTTTACTTAGTTTGAGACCTGTTTCTGACTCAGCAACAAACTCTCACGAGATCTGGCAACACAGATTAGCTATCAGCAACTAACGTTCACAAACGGCGTAATAAAACTAATTTTCGTAGTGCTAAATATGGCTTTTTCAGATGTGTAAATATCTAATATCTTATGTAATGCAAATAGAAGTTTTCATCCATCCACATGATGTTCACTACACATTCAAACGAGCCCACGCCCATTTAGGAGACAGGAAGTGTGTACTGTTTCTATTTTTAGTTATAAAACAGCTTTGGCTAAGCTTATTTTAATTTAGCTAACCGTCTCTTAGTTTACCTTAACTTAGCTTAGCTTAGTTTAGCTTAGCTTAGCTTAGTTTAGTTTAGTGTGAAGATTAGAAGCAGGGGAAACAGCTAGCCTGGAGAGTGGTATCAATCTTATCATGGCCATGAAATGATGTGTTGTGTGTTGTTTGTGGTTTCCATCATCTTAATGTGGGTTTGTGCTTGTTGTTTGCTCATGTTTGTTGATGTATTTATTTGTTTTTTTTAATTTTTTGCCGTCATTTCACATGGTCAACAATAGAATGAGACAGACGCATTGGTGGACTGAGAGTGGAATGACATGAGATAAAGGTCTTAATTTGGTCATACTCAGGCCATCATTCAAGTTAAGCACATGCTTCTTCTGAATGTGAATTTGGTTTATTGTTTTTGTGCTTTTGTGAGCGCTGTGTTTTTTTGGTGTGTCTGCCAGCAGGCAAGGCACCACTTCATATCCACTTTGTCAGATGTCCATCATTGCCAAGAGGTCCACATGTGTACCTCAGATGGATTCTTCACTGAGATACTGAATGTACCAATCCTGTCTGATATAGCCATAATACTAGTGTATTTATTTTCTACAATCTGTCTGTTAATGTGTGGGCTTAAATGTAACTTAGACATGAATAGACTCCAGAGCTCATAGAACTGACTGCTTGATGTGAGGGACCAAAACAATAGGGGTTATAGTTTTCAGAAACCTGCACAAATGAAAATTCATCCTCATTATTCATGACATCAAACAGGGCTGGGGCCCGAAGCGAGCTCATTTGCAGCTGAATGTGGGAGGCAGTGGAGACAGTGGCCTGTTTAGCATGTGTTTGTGTTGCAGAGATGGTGGAGGGATGGAGGAGGAGAGGGTACCAGTGAGCCACAACTGGTGTGCCACAGTCTCAACCTTCTACCTGCTCCCATCACAACTGACAGGCTGGGCCACAACCAGGGACTAATAGTCTTGCTGTTACTGCAGTCGAGGCCATGGACTCGGCCTCACTACCTTACTGTCTGCTTGTCAATCTGAGCCTGAGTTGTCAGCTGGTTTTCTTGCTGTCATTCATTGTGTGAACTCTACTCCAGCATAGTATAAGAAAAATAGGATTCAAGATTAGTAATGCTGTCGCCAAACTCCTGTCCTACCTATGTTATGTAGCCTAACTTAAAAATAATAAAACCAGACATGTTTTGTCCCTTTTTAGGTGGCAGGAGTGAAAATCAGTCAACATTTGTTCTGTCCTGGTTTTAAAGTGATAACAGTTGGAGAACACTTAGATACCAAAAATGATGTAATATGTACATTCAATTATTTCAAATGGCTTGAAAAATAGTGCATATAGCTGCAGTAAATGGGAGGAAAAATCTCCACCCAGACCCTTGGTTGGCTGAATTCCTGTACATGGTGTTCCATTGGTATAATGCTGGGTTGTGTCCTCCTTAATTTGTCCCTAAAATAAAGCCAGCTCCTTTCACCTTTACGCTACAGGCAGTGAAGTGCAGATGTCCAGCTGTCCATCTTTCCGATTACAACTTGTGTCATTCCCTACCTCCCTGTAAAACTCCCTACAGTTGTGTGTATTCATGTCAACATGCATTAGGGTGTCTTTTTATGGTCCTCCATGCTTTTTGTACTTGTTTGTGTGTGTCTCTGCAGCGCTGTGAAACCAGCTGTGCGTGTTCACTCTACCTGGTTTACCTGCTCCAGGAGAGCAGGCTGCCAGCAGCAGCCCCGTCACTTCAAATCCACTCTGTCAATCCCCCATCACTGCCAGGAGGTCTGCATGTTGGACACTGGGTGTACAGCTGGGTCATTTTAAGTTGAAGGTGGTGCACATGGGTTTGTGTGCATGTGTACTCGTGGAGCCATTTGTTCCATCTCTTTCAAGTTCTCTCTGACCAGATGTGCGTGTTGACTCTACCTGTGTTCATCTCCTGGTCTACCTGCTCCAGGAGAGCAGGCTGCCAGCAGCGGAGCAGTCACTCCACATCAGCTCTTTCAAACCGAAAACAGGCTGAGAAACTGAGACAAGCATTCGCTGCCTCCCTGTCAAAGACACGTTCTTATTTTATCAACTGCGCTTCAACTGAAATTTTCAGCTGTGTAGCAAATCTTGTGCTGCATGCTGAGAAAAGAATGTTTTCTCCTGTACAGGTTAGTCAACACATGACTTGGACTGTGGCCTTGAAATAACACTATGTTTTCTAGTTCTTTCTTCTCTCCTCTTTGTCTGTGCTCCATTGTGAGAAAAACAGGTGCTCAGTAGACTGAAAAAGCATTATAGTACTGAACAAGGACTAATCAATCTATTTCCTTGCTGATGGCAGATATTGTATACTCTAACCAGTGGCTCAGTCCTGGTCCTTAATGGAGCTTTTAGATTTCTGTCCTGCCATGTATTTACAAGCATTCATCTAGTGTCTCGGCTCAAATAACAGACTTGACGGCTCTTGCTGCTTAAAACCACAACTCTAAAAGTTACACAATCTTTATCATATCAAATCCAATTTCTGATTCTACTTATGTTTGGCATGTATTCTACTTTAGCCATAAACTAAGATTTACACTCTCTCTAAAGACCCAATCACAATGTTTGTTTACAATCACAATTTAAAGCTATAGTGCATAGTTTCTGTCGCCCTCATGAGGAATTCTAAGTAATGACAACACCTGTTGCATCCACATGACGCAAGCCTTCCATAAAAACGCACCACCCCCACCCCTCCTCCACGCAGTTGCCTGTAGCCACAGAGGACACGGAGGATTAAAAAAACATGATGGACTTTTCAGAAGAGTAAAGAGAAAGTTGCCGGACGCCACAATCTTCTGAACATATCATACTGAGAAATCCAGAGAGAGTTGTGTGGAGCTGATAGTCTTCATTAGCTTTGTAGCAACTCATTTGGCAATGGATGAATGTAACAGACGTTTATTAATATAAAAACGTTACGCATTAAAGCTTTAAAGGCGCTGAGCAAACGGGGTGAAGAACAACTAGATATACTCTCATTTCATTCATCTGAAATGCATGTTTGATGTTTTCATATGTCAAAACTTTCACTAACATTAGTTTGGAGACCTAATTTGGACCACAGACTGAAGAAAATGACACCACGCAAAACTAGCAGTCAGTCCAACCGGCGGTGAGATGTTGCTGTTCATAATGCTAGATTTGGTTTATCGAAGACGCCATCAAAGCAACACAGTACAGAAAGAAAGTACAGCAGAAACAGTAAGATATGTCAGACCACTGTATAGCTTTAAACGTTACAGTCACGGTTAAAAAATAAAGAAGTTTGTCCATTTCACATAGGCTATTTCCGCAATTCAAATCAATGCCACTTGTCAACCCAAAAGTGGTTGTTGTGTTAGCTCAACGTCACGGTTTTCATTGTCATTGGCAGCTACTTCCCACACGGAGTGGAATGCACATGCACAAGGGATTCACAGTGTGCACTGTTTGGAAGAGAAGAGCCAGTGTATGTGCACATGCATGTAATCACACAATCTGCAATAGTAGAACAGCTGGTTCCCGGACATTTTGAAAAGGATTTTTGTGAGAGGAATTTTCATCACAGCCGAACAGAATATCTGCTCTAAGCACGTTTCCTGTCCTGATTGATCGAAAAATGTGTTATTTCTAATGAAACAGTGGAACTTGTATTAATAATAATAATAATGATAATAATGATACCCTCAGCAACCACAGTTATCGCTATTATTATTTCATGTATATTGTATCCTATTATTTCAGGTATATTCTGTATGTGTGCTGTGTGTCTGATATTTTGCACTGGAATTTCCCATTTTTTGGGATCAATAAAAATCTATCTATCTATATATCTATCTATCTATCAAGCACAACTGTAATCTTATGATAACTTTAAATACATGTTTTTTAAACTAAAACACAAATTATTATTCCAAGCAGAGTATTGTTATTATAATATGATCAATTGCCCTTGTTAAAAAAATCTTAAAATTACATCTACTCCTTCTCTCTCACTGAAAAATCTAGAATCCTATAAATATGCAAATAATTCTCATTTCAAAAGTTTAACTCCTAGACGCAAGGTGTCTCCTACTTCACTAAAAGGGATTTCTCGGTGAATGTGCATTGGAGGTCACACTTGAGTAAGTTGCATATAGGACGATGATTGGCTCCAAACTACTTGTGATGTCACAAAAATAATTTCTTATTCAACTGAGATTTAAGGTGAGCTCCGAGAATTTTCCCTTTATGAAAACAGTCCTCTACAGTCAAACTCTTCACATACATCATACTGCACAGTGAAGCTCAAACGTCCAAGTCAAGTAACAATAAGCAAACACATGTATGACTAGAGGAGCACTTTAAGTTCAGTGTTAATCCATTTTTTTAACTGCCTCAAATTTGCTGCAGGAGAATTTGTTTGCGTCACAGCACACACTTATGTACTGAATAGTCCTGTAATGATGATTTTGGCATACATTCATTCATCGTAACATTTGATACCCTTATATTTAAAGTGTTGGTTCATCCAAATTACTAATATTAAAAACGTACTATTATTAAAAACATATTCTTTCACTCAGCTCTTGTTTCGGCTGTATTTGCCCAGGGTTTAAGATACCTGTTTGTCAATGATGCTTGCAACATTAAAATGACAAATAAAAGTCAGATCAGTAGCCATCAATCAATTGAAATCAGTAGCAGTGTGTGTTTTCAGTAACTCTGTGATCCCTCTGTTATTTCTCTGTGAACAGCTTTTATCAGTTTAGAGTTCAGTAGTTCAAAATTGGTTACAAGGCAACAAGGACAGTGATTCTGTAATGACATGCTGCTGCTGCTGCTGCTGCTGAATTTATTTTTAGGCATGTTGTCATTTCTATGAGGGCCAAAGACAAAATGATATTTACTTTCATTGTATTGGAGTGAGAGCAGACATCTCAGCAACCAGTATTTCAAAACCTGGACGGATAAAAGCTCCACATGACTAGATGCTATTAGTTGTATGGGGAAAATGTGTTTTTCTGTACTTTGGGTGACCTGATCCTTTAATGTGGCTACAATTAAACTGGTTTTGGTTTAATTGAGAGACTGACCATCTGACAGTCTTCCTGAAGCTCTGCACATTCGGCATAAAGACCTTAAACAAACTTAAGATCACATGAAATTGTGTGTGTGAGAGTGTGTGCACTGGTCAATCGGTCTGTGTGTGTTGAGTGGGAAGAGAGAAGGAAAGTTATTGTATCTGTCAAATGATGAGTTGCCTGTGATTTGAAGAAGAAATTTGAGCTGCCTTGACTATTCTACTAGAAGTAAGTCAGCCTTAAGATTTCTCAGCTCCATGTCTTTGCTGCTGGTAGTGACAGAGAACTAAAGGACTCTTTTCAGTGGAAACAACAACACAATGACTCCAAATGTTCTCTATTTTTAATCATTTCTGCCAGAATCTTAATTTAGCATTTTAGCATTCGTGTAAGCATGGCATATTAACATTTTGTCACAGTCGGGTGAAAACCTGTGTTAAAAAAGTTGTTATTCAGGAAATGAAAAAAAGGTAATAAATTTGACAAAAGAATATTTAGCTATTTAACTTAGACAAAGTCAGACAAAATCGCCTCATCACTGTTAAAATATGTGTAAAACCCACAGAAAGACGCAGAGGTGACTAATAGCATTGATTTATGAAAAATAAATAAAAAGAGGAACTATGGAGATACGAGGATCAGCCTATTAGAAGTAAGGGTGTTCATGTGAAGTGCCAGTATAGTACCGCTGAGTACTGGCCCATTTCAGGCACTGGTCAAATCCATGTCTTAAATGGATTTAGTCTCAGGAACCATACAGATGTTTATCACACCGTGTACGGGAGATGTGTCTGGCTCCATTGGGTGTAATGTGTCAGTCATCAGTGCTCCCAGTGTCAAGGAGAAGATCCCAGTGTCAATGGCCACGCACAGTATGAAGGTTTTCTGCCTCATGAGCCATTCTCAACCAGGCTCCGGGTCTGGCCATGGCTCTCATTGTGAAAAGGCCATGGTTCAATTCAAGTGTGTATTGCTGTGTAGCACTGTGACACGCTGACTCTTCAGCAGCTTGACCCAAAAGAACGGCAATCCTGTTGGCTGCCATTGCAGAGAGTCACTCTAAGACTTTATGGAATGGAGACATTTCTAATACACTGGTATCCACACACACACACACACACACACACACACACAGATGCCTGGGGGTTTATAGCTGCAATACTAACTTTGTTTAACCTCATTTTGATCACATCAGAAGCTGCTGAATAGAGGCTAAATGATTTCACACCACAACAGTCAGTGGGAGAGAAAAAGAAAAGATAAAGGTACTTCCTCTGATTTCTGCATCTCATTTGAATTCACAAATGAGAATTTCCATATTCATTTCTTTTTCTTTTTTTCTTTTGTCTCCAGTCTCATTCAACCATTTAAACCAGCTAAATGTGGTATTAATACTGAGATTACAAACAGTATCTAAGATACCAGCTGTCAGTTGTTGTTTTTTTTTTACCATCAACTATATTTGTTGAATAATTCGACAAGAGATTTTCTTCAGAACCTCACTTCCGCAAGACTCCTCTGAACACTTTCAGTTGAACTGATTCTGAAACATTTCCTTTTCAGCTCTACAGTGTTCAGCCTTTACAGTGAATGCAGTGAATAGCATATTTAGTAGCAAAAAATCTCAAGTGAAATATCCGCTGTCTTTATCATGTCTTATATTTTGTTTGGTCAGTCAAGGCAAGCGGCTGAAAAGGATTCCTGTGATCAAGGATACCCACATCAGGCTTTAGAAGAGACTAAATCGTAGCCTGGAAACAAGTCGGCCTCGGTGTGGTGGTTGAAGTCTGGTTTTGGATCAAATTCTAGGCTGGGAGTCAAACTCTCTCAATCAAACTCTTTTTTCCCCAATGTTCCCACTAATGAACGGCACTAATTGATTGAAAACGCTGGTGGGAGGGGATGAGTGAGCAGGGTGTTATAGTGTGAGAGAGTGAAAGGGGGTTTGAACACAAACAGAGCCTGGACTCAGTCCAGACTGATGTGGGGGCCCACGGCACAGAGCCCTGAGTATGGGATATAATACAGGGTACAGTGAACACAGGGGAGCAGACACATAAAGGGACAGACAGCTCCGAGCCTCTGTAGCCGGCCGCTGCCCTGCTGAGAGTCAAAACACTTTGGAGTTAATTACAATCATTCCTGTGGGTTGAATCGTGGTGTGCATTTGTGGTCCATCATAATGAGAATACATGTTTAGTACACATCCTGGGGAAAGATTGGATGTGCATCACACTGGCCCTTTCTTCTTCTTTTTTTTCCTAAACTGACAATATGCAAAGGAATAAATCTGAGCCACCAAGAAAATAAATGCATCACTTTACATTCAACTGCAAAGAACTTTGTCTTTTTTTAGAGAATTTCTTCCCACCAAGCAAACACCGAAATGGGAAGATTGAGTTCCCTGTGGTAAAATCTTATTTGATCGCATTTATCTGCAACCTCATTCCTTCAAACACTATCCATGCAAAAAGGAGGCAGCAGCTTTTATTTTACCACCTTAAAACTTGGTGCCTTAATAATTCAGAAATCATCCAGATCAGGGACTTTATGGTCAACATGGGACAGGGTGACTGTTACTCAAGTTCTGGATTTAACTACAACATTTTGCTAATCATTAGCTAACTCATTCTTTTAACAGTAGCTACCATTCTGTTTACCAGTAACTAATCATTAGTGCTTGAATCAGTCAATCAGTAACTACTCATTAACTAACCATTCATTCCTCATTAGTTCCTCATTAGTTCCTCAGTAACTACCTACATGTTTGTTTACCTTATTGTAAAGTGTTACCCAATTTGCTAATATTTAAGCTTTTTTTAACATTTTATTGCATGATGTTTAAACTTTTAACATTTTTTACATTGCAGTATTGTTACTTTTGTTTAGCCTATAAAAGCATCTGAATACTTTCTTCTCTGGGTAAAAATATTACTATTATTATTATTATTAGTAGTAGTAGTAGTAGTAGTAGTAGTAGTAGTAGTAGTAGTAGTAGTATTGGAAGAAGAAAAATAACAATATTTAAATATGTGTAAAACCCACAGAAAGACGCAGAGGTGACTAATAGCATTGATTTATGAAAAATAAATAAAAAGAGGAACTATGGAGATACGAGGATCAGCCTATTAGAAGTAAGGGTGTTCATGTGAAGTGCCAGTATAGTACCGCTGAGTACTGGCCCATTTCAGGCACTGGTTTAATGACAGACTTGAAACAATGTGAACTCATTCTTTAAAGCTGTTTTATTTAAATCCATGTCTTAAATGGATTTAGTCTCAGGAACCATACAGATGTTTATCACACCGTGTACGGGAGATGTGTCTGGCTCCATTGGGTGTAATGTGTCAGTCATCAGTGCTCCCAGTGTCAAGGAGAAGATCCCAGTGTCAATGGCCACGCACAGTATGAAGGTTTTCTGCCTCATGAGCCATTCTCAACCAGGCTCCGGGTCTGGCCATGGCTCTCATTGTGAAAAGGCCATGGTTCAATTCAAGTGTGTATTGCTGTGTAGCACTGTGACACGCTGACTCTTCAGCAGCTTGACCCAAAAGAACGGCAATCCTGTTAACAGAGTACTTTTACATTGCGGTATTGTTAGTTTTGTTTATCCTATACAAGCATCTGAATACTTTCTTCTCTGGGTAAAAATATTATTATTGCTATTAGTAGTAGTAGTAGTAGTAGTAGTAGTAGTTAGTAGTAGTAGTAGTAGTAGTATTGGAAGAAGAAAAAGAACAACAACAACAACAACAAATAGAAAAAAAGACGAACAAGAAACAGGAGATGAAGAAGAAGAAAAAGAAAAAGAATAGTAAGTGCATTAAGAAACGTTTTCCTTGATTGCAACAGACGGAATTGAAAAAGAACAAGAAAATGAAGATGAAGAAGAAAAAGAAAAAGAAAAACAACAACAACAACCAGAAGAAGAGACAGTGTTTCTAGCGTTGCTGTGCATTAATGAGAGCAGCAGGCCCGACGGAGTGCAGCTACTAGTCCGCTCCATCTGCACAATGAGCGTCTCGCGTTGTGTTCGAGTGCAGTCTGTGTCACACCAAACTTCATGAATATTAGAGCAGGACATCGTGGAGTAGTCCACGGGCAGCGCTGATCACCCGGGGATTTTGAACATGTCACGGAGACAAAAAGAGAAATCCTTAAACAACTTTTTCTTGATATTTAAATTAAATTTATTCAAAAACCAACGACGTAATGGACACAGGAGTAAACATTGTGCTCATAGACAATATCACTTATAAACAAACGTATACAACACTTCTCCACTGAAATGTGAAACATCATACTTTACACTTCTTTACATAGGCTATAACTGCAATCAATACAATTTTCTTTCTCTAGAAATAGTTCCTTAAATAAACTGGGCTCTGCTGCTACTGGCTGCTTTTCTAACAACAGCGGGCCTCGGCAAGAAAGTGCAAATGTAAGTACAGCGTGTTACTCAGTGAGGCGCAGGGAATCCGAGCTCTTTAATGGAGTAATGACAATAAGTTGGATTGTAATAAATCATTATGCATCTGTTTTGTTGAAATTAAATGCCCATTGTTGTTTTTAAAGTGCAACTGATAGTTAAGAAGGGAACGTGAGAATGAGGCATTTTTTTTCACAATAAAAATTAAACAAAATAGAAAAGAATCATATTATTTTGCAGGTCATAATTTCCCAGAATGCGTCCATATCCAGTGTGATGGAATGTAGTGCATGCTCTTTTTTTATTTTTATATTTTTTTATTATGCCTTTAGGTAAATAAACCCATAGATCCTTTCTCAGCGGGAGACATTACAAAAGACAGCCGTTACCTTTTTTTACACTGCAAAAAAATATATCTAACTTAAGTCATTTAGTCTCATATTCAGCCCTAACTGTTTATTTTCTTAAAGCGACTGAAACTGTCTGGAAGTGATGTTGGATCATTGCTATTGTTTTGTGTGCAGATGCTGTGGTGGTTCTGTAGAATTGTCAGTGTTTTGAGACGCAGTAGATAAAGGAAGATTTGCCATTTCCAAAAAAAAAAAAGAAATGCCATGTAAATGCCAAAAGGTGCCATGTAGTTCAGACGCCATTGGGTCAATGTCTAAAATGTAAAGATTCAAGCTTCAGTAGAAGACTAAATGAAAATGATGTTTTCTTGTGTACATAAATTAAAGTCAACGAGCAGTCTCTCTCTTGGGCATGAAAACTTCTCAGTCATTATTTTTGCTCGACTCTTGGTCGCTCTGGTCGTCGGTGAAGCACACGTCCACATCACTGTCATTGTCGCTCTTTTGCTCTGCGTCCTCGAACACGCCGCCCGGTTTGTCCTCCAATTTCTTGACGGTCTGCCCTGGGTGTCTGGACTTGACGTGCCTCTCAAGGTCCCGCCTCCGCACCAGCACCTTGCCACAAAAGTCGCACCTGTAGGGCGTGTTTCCCTCCGCGTGGAGCCGGATGTGTTTGTTCAGGTTGCTGGGGTCTCCAAACGGCCTGAAGCACACTTTGCACTTGAGCGGCTTGTAACCTGTGTGAGTCCTCATGTGGATTTTCAGGCCGTATTTCCTTGAGTACAGCTTGCCGCAATATAGACACAGGTGTCCCTTTTTCGGTTTGCCAGACCCGGTATTGCTGGCGCTCCCGGTGGGCATCGAGTCTAGCCTCGTCCGGTTCTTCTCCGCGGCGATTTCAGACAGCTGTTGCGTGTGCATGGCGATCTCCCGGTCGATGTTGGTGATGGCGCCCAGGTCATGGTTCAGTGAGGGCGCGCCAAAGTAGGACATGGACTCCGGGTATTTGAGGAGGTTGCTGAAGTGGAATTTTAGCGGATAGTAAGGCGAGCTGTACAGGAGCTCCCCGTTGTAGAGAGTGAGGGGCATGAGTGGGATGTTACAGTCTCCACCATATGTTTTGACGCCGTCGAAGTGAGGGAGAGAGAACCTCTCAAATTGGAGTCCAGGAGGCATCTGGGGGTAACGGGACGGGGACAGGCTGGAGTGCATCCGACTCTCTACGTGCTTAAAAGCTGAGTTCTCCTCTATGTGAGGCAGCAGCGGGAAGCCTCGGATAGCGTTTGTGCATGGCACCATTGGAGATGCGGAGTCCATAATTGCAGGTGTGCACTTGGGAGGGGGGTTCCCTGCTCCATTTAGAGTCTCGCCTACATTACGCATAGGTTTCATGTTTCCGATGAGTTTGCTGAATCCCAGGCCGCTCAGCTTCCCATTTGCGTCCTCTCTGGAGGCGTCCGCGCCCGGGACTTTGGAGACGCCGGTCGGTTTGAAGGCAGAGCGCACACCCGGGTGGAAGCCCATGCTGCTCAGCACTGAGGATGTGGCGCCGAGGCCGAGGATGTGTCCTTGGTTTCTGGCAGAGGTAACGCTCATGTCGAGGGCCCTGTCCTGCTCCTCTGAGCTGCTTTTCTTTGACAGTCCCACTTTGTGTAAAAACGGCGAGGAGGACAGTCCCCGCCTGCCAGAGTCTGACATGGAGGATATACTGTGGCCGCTCCTCGGAGAGGTGGAAGTGTTGGGGATGTCTCCAGACTTTGGTGACCTGCTGAAGGTCTCCGTGCCTCTGGCTTGCTCACTGTTCACAAACCCCCGCCCATTGCTCAGGGCGCAGTGGAAGTGGACGTGGGCCTTGAGTGTATTCGGGTATTTGAATATTCTCCAGCAGTACCAGCAGATGTAACGCTCCTCACCTGTAGAGACAACAGCAAACATGGCATTAATTATCAGATGGATGCGGATCATTAAGTCCCCTAACACAGCGTGAAGCCAGATGTAATACTAATGACATGGCAATTTACAATATATTCCCGTGCGTAATATGCCAGGTCTGTGCATAAAATGAAAATAACAGGTTTGGCAACCTGTAGAAAAAATACCTGTGAGCGCCTACACAGACAAGTGATCCCCCCTCTTCCCCCAATACCACCACAACCATACACAACACGCGCACACAAATTGATGGGTGTGATGCAATAAAAAACGCATACATTTGACATCAAAATCAAGAGATTGCCATATTTAAACATTGTAATATTGTATCAATGTTACTTTGAAACTCACTGCACATCACCTTCAATTTAAATGTAAGGATAATGGGTGTGATCCGGTTTCTACGATCTGGTGCCAAATGGTAATAGACACAGAAGGCCATTTTAATGACCCCCAGTCGAGCACTCAGAGGTTAATATAGATGTAATGATTTTGTAATCCTCATACGGGTCATTGTTTATGATCGCCATCAAAAGAGCAAACGCCCTGCCCAATCTGGCGCTCAGAAACCGATGCATTGAATGCGGGACTTTCCCTCTATGTGCGCTTTCCCGTGGAAGTGACAGCAGCTGTTGCTTGAAATCGCAAGTCTCCAGAAACAATGGCGGCGGCCCATCTGTTGACGCCTAATAATGGGAGAGAGCGTATGTCCAGGAGCGCACACGGTGTTGGGCCGGAGAATCAGGGCAATATACACCCCATATAAAAGTTAGCATTCATTAAGCCACAATACCTTGACGCACCCACCTAATTTACCGTGAAGCACTTGTTTTTGAATTTATTTGCTTTTGAATACATGAATATTAATGACGCTCTGACATTTGTTAACCTCTGTCTCGCAACTGAATCACCAGCCTCTTCTTTTTCCATGGTCGCCGAGACACGTTAATTTATGCTTTTAATTGCTTTTTATTATTAATTCGCTTCAAGCACCGTAATTACTTTATCACAATTATCTTTTGACTTGACGCAAATTTGATATAATTCGAAGCTTCGTCGTTTTGCTTTCACATTTATTCAATCAGTTAAGAGGCCCTTACAGGTCCAAATAAAATGTATTAAGCATGTGAATTGAATTCCCTGCAAAGTGTCTGCTGTAAATAATCTTTTTTCCCCAACGGATTAGTTCCTGCTGAGATGGTGTTTTGCCCAGATTAGGAATTAATCCACAAGCCCACTACTAGCCCAAACAAGCCGATTAAAAGTCCAAACAGGCTGATGACAAAACTGATCCAAACAAGAAACATCAGATATTCTGAAAGGAAATATTATCTGTGGTAATTAAAGCTAAGATTGGGATCTAGTGCCTCATTAATTGTGCTGTGTATTTCATGTCCTGTGATGCCTAATATTCTTGAAATCGGATTTATTTCTGCTAGTCAATATTGAATTGTTAGTGGCCCACATCAAATTAATAAAGGCTACACTTTCATTCGGGGAAATATCGATTCAATCATTGCTGCTGTAGGCCTGAAGTAAAACTTCCATCCTATTATTTAACCGAATTTCACTTCTTCTTTTTTTTTAAAGAAGTGATAGTTGAATTTGTTTTCATTTATTGAAACGTGTGGTATTTTTCGGGATAAATAAGTTAATAAATGACAAAAATAAATAAATATCCAGGCTGCCTGAGGAAAAAAAACAACATCCAATTGATTTCCATCTCTGAGCGATAAAGGAGGGACATGATGGGTATTGGAAGCCATTTAAGTGTGCCGAGATGGAGCCCTCAGCATGTCGATGTTGTGCCAGTGTCAAGATGAGCGCAGGCCCACACTTTATTGCATGTCACCAGAATTAAAAGTAAACATATTATGTATATGCAATAAAAACATCTAAAAAACAAGGTGGTATTTGGAATTATTATTATTATTATTATTATTATTATTATTAGCATGAATAGGCTACATCTCATAGATCTCATAAAATCCTCAGTGCTCCATATCTGTTCACAGCCAGACATAACCTTATAATTCAGAGCTCGTGTAGTCATATTTTTTTTTCTATAATTCCCATCTTTTTATTTCCAGACAATGGGCCCACTGGATCAACACTAGCGGTCGGATTTACCTTTCTCGTCGTGTGTGGGAGTGGCCGTGGTGGGGATGTCGTACCACTGAGCCAGAGCGTTGGAGTACCAGACACTGAGCTCCTCTCCTGAAGGGATTTCTCTCAGCACGCGGTAGAAAATCTTCAAACAGAAGAAGGGAAGAGGAAGCAGAGAGACTGAAGTCAAGTGTCCAACTGGGAGAAGAAATCTGACACTGCGGCTAAAAGTGAGATGTGATGAAAATTCACCTGTCCGCCAGGTAAGTCCGACACAGCCTCCAGGTTTTGTTCCTGACTGTTTCTGGCTGATCGGATGAATCCGATCCAGTCTGGCACGGGACAGGCCGACTCATCCACGAACTCTCCCCGTACCAAGCGGATCTAAGACAGCAAACAAACAAAGCAAATAGTGAGCATGAGTTTGACTATACAGTATGATAATGATGGGGAATATGAACACCAAGGCCCCCTCGCAGACAAACAAAGAGATTGAAATTAAAAGGAATACAGCAGACTGCAGCTGTTAAAAACTCATTTGGCCTCTTTTTTTTTCAAAAGCGCCACTTTTGCCGTTTTCTTTCCAAACCTTTTTTATTAACCCCCCTGGTTGTTTCTTTTTTTATTATTCATTTCATTCGTTTATTCGTATTTAATTAAACTATTTTTCTCACCAATAGAGTGAGAAAAATGTGTGCTATTCTACCTGGAGGTGCAGCGGCCACGCATGACCAAAGCGCGCTTAATGCGTCTTTATCCGCTCTGCTGAGAATTCACTAAAGAAAATGGCACTCGGGCCTAATTGAGTTGATATGGGAAACGAATTTGAGGAGTGTCAAAGCGTTTCTAAACTGTTCAAGGACATTAAAGATCGAAGCGTGACATTTGACACAGAGATTGCACCTGATGATCGCCGGCAGCCCGGGGCCAAGCATTTAGACGCATCAATCACAACCGCTGACAGCGGCAACAATAACGGGCTGCGGAGGTAGATAACTGTTTCAGTCTTTACTCCTCTGGATTTCATCACTGCTGTTTATCACACCAATCCCCTTCCAATAACATGGATGCAGTTCGTTTCATTTGATCTTGTATCAGTGTTATTATTCAAATGATTTCCCGTAGCCCCGGGCTGCGGCCCCGGCCTCTGTGGCATCTTTCTGTGGCCGGATTACATTAAAATTAAACGGCTCATCGGGAGAACAGGCCAGCCATGCGGGGAAATGTGAGGCGGCTCAGGGCATGAAATCCCACACAGCAGAGCCGGGTCGCCCATTAGGCCGGTTAAGTAGAAGCACAGACTGACAAGTCGGCCGACTAATGGAGCTCAATTATTTCCAACTTGACAGGCCAAACCAATTAATAACCGATGGCCCGATGGAGTTTGACAGTGCAGCTTTAAAATCCAAATCAGTCCGTTCGTTTTTAATATGTAGCTACAAGCCTATATTGAGTGTTTAGATTTATTATGGGGTTATTTCTCGAAGTCGGTTGCGTAAATTATGCTCACAAAACAAAACAAAAACAAAGTAAAGTATAATTGTTTGAAAAAAGTTTTTGATGCCATTTTGGAATGACTACATTGGTAAAAAAAAAAAAAAAATATATATATATATATATATATATATATATATATATATATATATATATATATATATATATATATATATATATAGCAATGCAACTTTTAATTAAATATTTCAAAATTAGACGCATTTCTTGGGCTGCTGGCCTGGTCAAAAACATGAAATGAAAACTTAAAGATAAACATATTTTGAAAAATGTTTTCTTACCTTCTTCTTGGGTCCAACTTCCTTACGGTCCGACGCGTATTTCCCAAGTTTGAAAATGCCCGGTACCGGTCCTATCCGGAGCCCGGCCGGGATGCTGCAGTCCGCAAACACACTGACGGTGGTCGACGCCCGGGTGGCTTGCATGGCGTGGGCTGAGATCAGAACCATGAAGGCTGATGGAGACCGAGTGGGAGAGTGCAGGGAAGGAGGAAGAGTAGGAGGAAGAGAGGATGAGGACCGGCTGATATCCGCCCTCAAAGTGACGCGGTGGCGTTATGCTCTCCGGCTTTTCTAGTGACGGTGCACACCCTCCACCCCTCCCCGACCTCTCCAGCTCAGGATGCAAGTGAGTGCGGGGGCGGGCAAAGAGGTGATGCTGCTATAATGTAGTTTAAAGTATAAGGTATTTAAGGGAGGGGAGCGGTCCTGAGTTTGCAGCAGAAACGAGTGCCGACATGATTAGAGACTTTCCCTCACCCCGCCGCATAATGAATTGCTCCAAACTGGTCAAGAGACACAAAGGGCCAGGCGACCTTCCCATCCCCAAAATCCAATTTGTCAAGGCCAGAGAAAAGAGGGAGCAGAATCAAAGGTCCAGAGCGACCATTAATCCTCAGCATGTGGCTTTGTCCTCCAGACAGTTCCGATATTTTAACTGACAAATCCACTGTATAATTTGTCCATAAATCCTCACCCTTTTCCATTCTTTCCTTTCAAGCCAGTTTTTGGAAATCAGCGGCTACTTTAAATCTACTTGGCTGGCATTCTTTGGGTTTTATATACTTCAAAGCGCTTTATTCTCCCTCCTCCTTTGTGTCCTTAGTTTAACAAAAGAGCAGGAAAGTTTAGAGGACTTGTTAACTTCTATTGACTCTCGGCGTGTGCCGGGTTGAGATCAGGCAGGTACTGAAAGGAACCAGCAGCAGGAAGAGAGAGAAAAAACAGAGAATAACCATCAGCATCTTCCCAACACACCACACACACACACACACACACACACACACACACACACACACACACACACACACACACACACACACACACACATACACACACACACTTGTGGTTTTCCTGTCTTGTCTTATTCAACACGTACATTGTGCTGTATCGATGTGCAAGTGCGAGCAATTTTTTCACAAATTATTGAACGACATTATTTTGAAAAAATATTATATATATTATACTTTTTTTTTTAAAGCTGCTCCTCTATAAATCAATGACAAAAATGGAACAATACAAAAGCTTTACAGGAATAATATGCGAATATAGAATTACTACAGTATTTCAATATTGTTTGACATTTTAAAACCATGATCCATGCCAAAGTTACCATATGAATAAGATATACATTATTGTGATTAAATGATTGATTTTGTTTGACTAATTGACTTGAGGTTCTTGATTGATTGATTGATTGATTGATTGGTTGATTAGTTGATTAGTTGATTGATTGATTTTACAATATAAAAAATCTTAATCTAAAAATCATGGGCAAAGAAAAGCAGTCAGAAAAAGCAAAAAAGACTACCTGAAAAATGTAATTTATTTTTGTATAGTTTATGTAATTGACAGTAGATGGATTTTCTCAGAAGGATGACTGAATCACTGTACAGCGCAGATAAGACAACAGTCAAGTGCAACTTTCGACTCAGAACTTTGATGGATTTATGGCACTATATATCAGCCCAACTGTAACTCCATTCACATTACCATGGACATATTATCATACTGTAAATACATCAGACAACATGACTAATGGCAAAAGACTCCAAACGCCTTGAACGTGTGATTGACCTGCTGATTTGACCATTCAGTGGTATGAATGGTATACAGAGGGACTGTGATGGGAGACGTGCAGGGAGTAGCATGTGTCTCTGTGCAGCAGGTTGTTGAAGTAGTCGGAGCCTTCTGATGGCTGTGGCGATGAGTCTGAGCAGAAGAAGAGGTACCTGCGGGGGGATGCATTCAGACCGTGAACATGTTGACCTATGACCTGTGGACATAGCTTATCCTTTGCCTAAAATCCCCATGATAAAATCCCTCAAATAATATAAAATGATCAAATGTCCAGAAGTGGTAGGTGTTACGCCTCCCAGCAGTATTTAATATATTGTCTAAAGAAAGAATCAAATAAAGAATAAACAATAAAACACATTGCACAATTCAATTTAAATCAGTGCATTGCATTCATTCATTAAAAAAATGCTCTAAATAAATAATAGACATTAATCTCTCTCTCTCTCTCTCTCTCTCTCTCTCTCTCTCTCTCTCTCTCTCTCTCTCTCTTCCACAGGCAGTCAAAGAGCCTGAACGACACGCGAACAATCTCCTCAATGGGCGAAATGTTTGCGCCTGGCTGTGCGGAGGGCTTATTTATTAACGCCTTGCCATTTGCGGCTGGTTCCCATCCACCCCGGCGCAGCTTTAAAATCCCCAGCACTTCTCCACAGTGAAATGAATTATTCTCCGGGGGCGTAGAGAAGACGTTTCCTTTCTGTTTTGCGGAGAAGTCGCTGGGGTGAATCCCCGCGCCACTGAGCGGTCCAATGGCTCGGTGTCAGAGTGAAAACAGGGTTGGAAGCAAATGGCTTGACCGGCGCTATTGTTCCTCCTCTTTTAAAAAAGAAAAAAAAGAAAAAAGGGAAAAGACCCATTAATGACATGCTCGGATCTTTATTCTGGGACAATATTGCGGAGTCAATCAACAACATTCCGCTAGTGCGCTTCTTCTCTTCAATGCACTCCGCGTCTTTTTCAATAAACGTAAATAACAAGCTGAGAAGAATCGGAGTCGGGAGAGGGGGGAGACGTTTTTATGGGCGGCTCTGCCCGGCTCTTGCCAGCCTTTTTCGGATTTTAACTGTCTAAACGGTGGGGCTCTGATTTAACTGGTTGGCCATTAATGAGCCATGAATATAGAGGAACAACCTGTCTGCAAAGCTACGCGGTAAATACAGAGAGCAATGCCCCACCAGGGATCTCCATTCATGCTCCCTGACTATACTTGAGGGGAGCCAAGGGTTCACCACCACCTCTCCCGGACTGGTTTCAATGGCCCACCATTTAAGACCCCTCTGAGCTAGGAAGAAAACACATTTTTTACGTCGACCCATAAACTTTGTTTGGGTCTATTCAGAAGAGCCCAATCATTGTCCCACTTAGCAATGTGGCCTATTTCTCACCGATTCCCACGTCTTGGAAACGACTGTTTGTCTAAATCCATTTATTTCTCCACATGTAAGCCCACACCTTCGACACCTCACACATTCATTTGGTCACACTTGTTTTAATTGAAAGAAAGAAAGAAAGAAGAAAAGGAAGAAAGAAAGAAAACTTAAATCCTCATGCTTTTGGTTTTCTGGACAGGTCTGTCCATGCAGCAAAAGAATCAGAACTTCTTATTATTCCTTTCAGATCTTTGGACAGGCCTGTTTATCTTACTCCTCGCCTTTTTCTTGTCTTTATTTAGAAGCACAACAGGTCATATTAAATGTGTTTAACTCTCTGAGAAACCTGGGGAAAGAAGCAAGCTGCACCCAGGGCAGACCAGCTGCCTTGCTGCGGGTGGGACATTAGCGACGCGTTTGAATAGTAATTATGCTTGTATGGGACTCCCACCAGATGACATGATTGGGATTTTAACCCAGACTAATATTCAAAATCGCATTAGAGAGGAGCCGAATAAACGGCACCTGATTCAACGCTGTTCATGCGTGATTTCTTTCAGAATGACTTCTCTCTTTCTCCCCCAGAAGTGGGCTGCACCATTTCGGTATTCAAAGTCTCTACAAAGTTTTTTTGCGCCGGGCTTTTTCAGGCCACATTTCCCTGACTTAAACTCACTTTGTCTCGCATGAGGAGACGCGGATAAAAGCGTGTGAAGTCGCGTGAATTGATATGTTTCGGTGTACCTTATAAATTCATACCTTTTCTCACTCGGTTGATTCAGAAAGAAAGTGTCAGTCAGGCCGATTCTCTCTGCTGTCCAACGCATTTAGCAGGAGATCTATTTGAGCAGATCATTCCTAGGCAAATGTATGCAGGCAGGGCTGGCCATGAATAGAGCAGCGTGTCAGCCGACCCTAATTGGGATTTAGCCACCCAAAGCATATGCACAAAGTGACAGAAAACCGCAGCTTTCAAAGAAAGTCACAACTTTTGCCCTTCTTGGTGAATATAAGGAGCTGTTTCCCTCGGCCCAGAGTTAAACAGCGTTTTTCTCATATGGAGGTTAGTGACCCAATTGGCTATGCGGTGTGTTTCTGCAAACTAAAAGAGTGAGCAAAACAACTCTAATGGCAAAGAGCATGTTTAAAGACACGTAACCTTGACTGGCCTATATGTTTGAATGAAGCCAGATATTTTATCCGAAGTCATGGTTATTATGTGAACAAATAGCCTACCGGAATCATTTTGCATTTTTCCCTTTTCGCGGGGAAAATGTATAATTTCCAAACAGTTTTGTAGATAGTTGTTTGTGGTTTTGCAATAATAATAATAATAATAATAATAATAATAATAATAATAATATAAAAATAACAAGAATTCAAATTATTTTTAAATAAAATTGTGTTATGTTTGCTAATTTGAAAATGTTTAGCGAAGGCTTTTTGACAAACTGTGTTTCAGAAAGAAGGGTTAGACTGTATGAAATGTGGCAAATTTACCTTTTATTAATTTATTCAGGCCTATTTAAATGGTAAAACTACACTCGTCTGGTCCAATGCGTCAATTTTTCTGTGAAGACGAAGCACCATGGAGAGCTCCGCATTCCACACACACACACACACACACACACACACACACACACACACACACACACACACACACACACACACACACACACACACACACACTCATCTCTTAATAAATTCCATCCCGTCATATTGATGAAATGTGCATATATATACAGTATAGGCCTACACTGATCCTACATCGTTCGGGTTGGATGCACATTAATAATTCGCTGTAACAAAATGTAATCTATAATGATATGATATGATATGATATGGCTCCTCATTATATCTCCGATTGACAGTTCTAGGTTCGAACTAATTGTGTCCTGCGTGTTCGGGTGGGATCAGCTTGTGGAAATGATGTCCGAGAGAAATATTGATTATTTCAACATGAAGTCTCTGCATGATCATCGTAAAAATGATTTATTAAGCAATGATATACAGTTTGATGCTGATAAGAGCAGCGCATTGGCTTTATCAATGCTTAAAGTAGGCTCATTTCGTGTTTTGTCTTCATTTAATCTTGCTTGTTTTATTATTATTATTATTATTATTACTATTATTATTATTATTATATTGCTACTTAAATCACAAGTCTGATTGTACAACATTTTTATTTGCGCAATTTATTTGGAAATACTAAAACTAATTTGCTGTATTGTATTCCAAGTTCGGAGAACATTAGAGTTTTAATCCAACATTTGAAGCAATACACATTTGGCAATTAATATTTAAATGTGTGCATTTTGATCATTTATCTTCATAAGCAAAAGCAAAAATATTTAAGGGTTCCAATAATGTAGAATTTATTGTAAAATTTCCACTGTAAAATCAAATTAGGTTTTTGATCTTCAGTTGACTTTAATCAGATGTGTTTCATAATAATACTAATAATAATAATGGCACAGTAATGTTATTGCTGCTATAATAACAGCAGCCCTGTTCCTATCTTTTGTTTGAGCTTCTCTCAGAGGATCAGTGTGTTGCATGTCTCTGCTCTAAGCCCCTGAGCAGGACACTGAGTGTGTTTGGCATCTGCTGGCCACATCCAATCGCTCCCAATCAGCAGCAGGAGGAAAAGGTGTGGATGTGGATGGAATGAGGACAGGAAACGGCTGTGTGCCATCACTCTGCTGCAGGATAGAATCTGACTGACGGATTCCTTAGCCCTCCAGAAAGTGTCAGGGCGACCGCCTTGACCCTCAGGTGAGTTTGCCTTTCTCTCTGTTTTACTGTTCCCTCACTACTTCATTTCCCTTTTTCTCCCTCTTTATCCTCACAAGCCAAAGCTATCAAAATAAGCTACATCGCTCTCTCTCCCAGTTGTGCAAGAGATGAGCTTTTACCAGCATTTCATGAAAGTAGTATTAATAACATTGTGTAAACACTGAAAAAGACATCAAATTATAAAGAAAGACAAGGTAATTGAATGCTTATAGCTTTATTTGCAGCAAGTAGAAAAAAAGGGAGGGAGTGTAAGGCAAACAAACGTTTAGAGACCATGTTGAGTGTTATATTTAAACCCTGTGTGGCAAAGGGTCATTCATGGTCTTCTTGTCCAGGGCAAAGGGCAAAGGTCAGTGCCCAGACATGGGCTTTGGTCAGTGCAAAGCTCAGGGGGGTGTGGAGCTTTAAGGCCAAGGGGAGGTCACTTGGGAATTCATGCTGCTCATTCCTCGTCAGAGTCGTCGGCTGCACCGGTGATGGTGTAGGTTTGTTCTTGGTGGTCCATCTCCAGCACGTCATCCTCATTTTTAACAGTTCTGCAGGGGAGGAAAGAAAATGCAGAGGGCTGAAGTAACCACATGAAGCTTGTTGGACCTCCAAATAGCTGTAGGCTGGCCTTATATGTAACCCTAAGCAGGTTAAGACACTTTAAGTCTGATTTTATTTATGCAAATGTTGAAAAGAAAAAGAAAGATGATACCTGATGGTACCTTTACCTAATGAGCACCGTCCTCCTCTCCGTCAGCTCCACAGCCTGCTCTGCGTAGGGGTCATTGTTGCCGTCATATCCATCGGATCCATATCGCATCCCGGCAACACTGCTGTCACCCATTCCACCAATGCCTGACAGTGCAACACCTACATCACCTCCACCCACACCCTCAGTTCCTCTACCCCCTCCGATTCCACCACCCATTCCAGCAGGACCCATACCACGATCTTTACGTCCATCCCCATTTATGCCTCCACCAATTCCTTCCCCTGTGCCTCCACCAACACCGCTATTTCCTCTACTGAAACCATTGCCAGCGGTGCCCATGCCACCTGAACCTGCAGTACCACCACCTGGACCCAATCCAACACCACCCATGCTGCTGTCAACTTTGCCTCCGGTGCCGAACCCCAAATTCCCCCCAACACCCACACCTCCAGCCCCAGTGCCCACACCTCCAGCTCCAGAGCCCAATCCCCCAAGACCATTACCAGCACTAGCACCAATGCTTCCAGCTCCCAATCCGCCAGCACCAGTGCCAACACCACTCATTCCTCCGGCACCCACTCCTCCACTGCCTCCACCAGTACCCACACCCACTGCGCCAGCTCCTACACCCCCAGCTCCCAATCCATGACCACCGCCCATGTCTGCCCCACCTGCCCTACCAGCAGGACCTCCACCCATTCTTCCACCCATTCCCCCAGCACCACTGCCTGGACCTGTGCCTATGCCTCCTGCACCCATGCCCCCACCCATTCCCACTCCACTCCCCGTGCCTCCAACACCTCCACCACTACCTCCCATCATCCCGCCACCCATGCCACCACCACCCATGCTGCCTCCACTGAAGCTCATCCCAGCACCAATGGCGCTCACACTACAGCTGGTGAGAGACAGGGTTTGCATCATGCCAGAGAGCCGCAGGTCCTCTCCTTCGATGAGTTTTCTGTAACAAAAAAAACAACAAATATTTTAAGAGGGCACAATTTACATGCATTTAAATATATATTTCATATATGGCACAAAATCAATTTAAGTTAATTTTTCTTCACCTGTATGTTGTAATTTCAATCTCCAGAGCCATCTTGACATTCAGGAGGTCCTGGTACTCACGCAGGTGCAGTGCAATTTTCTCCTTGTAGGATTTCAGCTCAAACTGCAGGGCCTCAATCCGAGCCTATTAGGTCAACAGAGCCGTACAATTACTTTATGAATGAATTATTGTGGTGGCTTTTAGTTTGCATGCATGAGAGTAGGCGTATATGTGTGCACAGGTCTGCACCCCGGGACTACATGAGCCTTTCTTTACCTGAAGGTCTTCCAGTTCCTTCTTGTGATTTTCTTGTGTCTCTCGGATCCGGGCCTCAAGAGCTTCATTCTTGCTCCTCATGGCATCCAATTCACGGTCTTTGCCTTGGATCTGGTATAGATCGATAGAGATATTTTCATATGATTATTAGTCATTATAGACATTCAATATCAATTGTCAATCCAGCCTCATTTATTCATTCTTTTGATACTCACATCCTTTTTGGCACCGGCTATTTCATTTCTAATGCTTCGAACCTTATCCACATGCCTTGACGTCTTACTGGTCAACCCTTCAAACTTGTTTTTATACCACGAATCCATCTCCTAAAAATAAGGGGTGAAAAAAATCAAATGATGATACATGTAATGTAAAACAAAGAATTTGAATTCAAAGCGGATGTGTGATTATTTGACCTGGAGATTTTTGGCTGCGATGTCGTCATACTGGGTTTGGATTTGTTTCAAAGCAGCTGCCAGGTCAGGGAGGGTGAACGCACTCTGAGCTGACGCATGAGCCGAGTAGATCTGTTTCATGAGCTCGTCAATTTCCTGGAAAAAATAAAAAATAAATCTTTAGTCATCTTAAAAATGGAAAGACCAAACTAAATATGTGATTCTTATGTGAAGAGGTTATCCACCTGCTGATGGACCCGTTTTAGGAATTCAATTTCAACTTCCAGCTGCTCCAGCTTCTTCTCCAAGGCAATGCGCGAGGAGGTGGCTTTGTCAACATCCTGAGGAACGAACACACACACACACACACACACACACACACACACACACACACACACACACACACACACACACACAATGATTATCACATGGGTTTGGGACTGTAAATTAATCTGATGAGGACAGAGATATTGGATAATTAAATGCTACCTACTGGACGGAAGGTTTCAATGTCTAACTCAGCTTTCCTCCTCAGCTCCACTGCCTCCTCATATTTGATTTTGATTGCCTCCAGTTGGGCAGCTGTGGACTCCTTAGCCGCCAAGGAAATGTCCTACAACCAAGAAAACATGTCATTTAGCTGACGCTTTTACTCAAAGCGACTGCCAATTGCTATATATGTCAGAGGTAACACGCCTCTGGAGCAACTACGGGTTAAGTGTCTTGCTCAGGGACAATTTTGCATTTTATATCTTAACTTAATTCATTTGTGTGTGTGTGTGTGTGTGTGTGTGTGTGTGTGTGTGTGTGTCAGCAAATGTACAATCAAGCCATCTCATCTGTGCATAAAACATAGCTGAAGACAGCTGTACTCCCTGACACCCTTAACACGCTGAGGCACCTCTCCATTTGCCTGGCAGAAATAAGCCTGTTACCAGGTAAGGAACCTTGAAAACACCAAGTTGACGTCTTGTATCGTTGCCTGGATAGATCCTCTACAACCCAGTGAGGTGTAAACCTCGCCGGAAGCAAAGAATTCAGGCTTTCTGCTTTATTGAGCTTCTGAAATGTAAAAGAAAGAAACAGAGGAAGTGTGCGGCTTTGTAGAATTCTTTCTCACCCGCTGAACTCTCATCTGGTCAGCGATCTTTTTCAGCTCCCTCAGCTGTTCCTCATACAGGAGACGCAGACCGGATGGATTCTCAAAGCGGTTCTGGTAGGCCTCGATCTCTGTTTCCAATAGCTTGTTCTGCTGCTCAAGTGATCGAACCTGTAAGCATAAGAAAACCTCCTTTGTGACTTCAAGTACGTTTGAACCAGAAAGCACAATATGTTTCCTGTCTCTGTGCTTGCAGAGTGACAGTAATATGCTCCCATTTTGCACCGAAAGGCATTTTTCCTTAAAAATAATGTAGATTTTTCAGCACTGAGGGAAGAAGTATGGGGTTAGTTTGAAGGTTGTTTTACCTTGTCAATGTATACAGCCAGTCTGTCATTGAGGACGATCATCTCCTGTCTCTCTGTTGTGCGGGTGTTGAGAAATTCATGGTTTTCAGCTGCAGCCACATCCAGATCTATAGGAGGTTCTCCACTTGGCCCAACACAGACCAAGGCTCCTGCACTCACGCTGAAAAGTTACACAAAGATATCAAATTTGAAGAAGGAGTCGGTATCATGAGGAGATGTGAATGTTTCCTGTACTAAAAAGTACTCTAAATGGCTTGTATAACAGCTTGAGAAAGAAGAACGTACTTTTACATAAAGAACATTGTTTTTAAGATTATCTTTTGGGCATTTTAGGCCTTTAATTATATAGGACAGCTGAAGACATGAAAGGGGGAATGACCTGCAGCAAAATGACCACTGCGTCGAGGAGTAAACCTCTATATATGGGCGCACGCTCTACCAGGTGAGCTACCCAGGCGCCCAAGTACATCTTTTTTAACAATGACCAGTGGGGGAAGAAGAATTCAGATTATTTAAGTAAAAGTGAAAGTACTCATACCACTGTAAAAATACTCTGTTACAGTAAAAGTCCTGCATTGAAAATGGTAGAAGTAAAAGTATGGAAGTATCATCAGGAAAATGTACTTAGTATTAGTATTAAGAGTAAAAGAACTCAATGCAGAAAAATCCTCACATTTTAGAAACGATCCAAACAGTTCTGTCAATCAACTAAGTGTTTAATCTTCTAATCAGTCCAGCTACTTGTAGGCCGTTATATTGTTGAGTAGTTTATTGTATAACAAAACATTGTACATACAACAAAAATCTTAATTTGTAACGTAGCCTAAGTAGTAACTAAAGCTATCAGATGAATGTAGTGGAGTAAAAGTTAAATATTTCCCTTAAATGTAGTGGAGAAGTAGAAAGTGACATGAAAAGAAAAGACTCAAGTAGTTAAAATGTGTACTTAAGTACAGTACTTGAGTGAATGTACTTACATTCCACCACTAACAATGATGTATAAGAGGCTAATCTAACTGTATAGTCATAAACATCTGTCCATGTGTAGGCCCTGTACTGTAACTGACACAGCTTACCCTGCTCCAACCATGCGAGTCCTGCGTGCAGCTGAGACGTTCCTTCGTCCCACTGACTCCACACGCATGCCGCTGGCCCCGGCTCTGCAGGAGTAGCCGGCGGAGGCATGACGGGCGTCTCTCCTGGTGGGGGATGGACTGGACACCCTGACCTGGTAGGACGAGCTGCTGCTGTCCTCAAAGTGACGGCGGTAGGACGAGATCCTCTCTGGGCTGCGACTCATGGTGGCGGCAGCGACGGTGTTTCCTCTGGTCCTCTGAAGGGAGATGACAGAAATACTCAAGCAGGGCTTGTCTGTGGTTAACTGCACTTCAGGGCTGTTCCACCTTGTTTGCACTCCCCGATTGTCTCAGGTTTTATACGGCCCATTGCCGGCCATACCCCAGCTCTGTCAAAGACAGCCCAGTTCATGAGCCAACACCTGTGGAATCTCGAACCTCTGCACCAACTCAGGCCTGACCTGCTGCTCAGATATCTGTCAGCAGATCGTAAGGAGCAGAGCTTGGCTGGGATGGTGGCTGAGGGCGTCAACCAATTAGTCTTTCTGAAAATCACAGAATGGGATCATGTCAGACTCCCGTTTATCAGAACCACAGTGGGGTTTGCCAGTATTACCCACCTCAATGTCCAAGTGTCCAATACGGCACTTGGCAGCAGACAGGCAAGCAGGCCTAGTCCGGTAGCATCTAGAAGGTGCAGCACTGATGCGATCTGCTCTGATGGGATGAGGGACTTTAATTGAATGCTGAGCAGAAGCTGGAGGGTGACCTGATGAGGCCGCGGCTGCAGGGGAACAAAGAGCCCCCGCGAGATTTGACATACATTAGTGGGCTACTTATTTGTCTGATGTTTTCAACATATTAAAACCATGGCAATCACAAAAAAAGAGAATTAAATTAACTGCTTCTGAGGGAAATAAGGAGGCAGAAGAAGAAAAAAAGGGGGGTGGGGGAGTAGTCTGGAGTTCACGGTTGACATGGCACAGTGATATGAGGGGAGAAAACAGTGCTCATATCTGTTCAGGGCAAACACCTACAGGGTCACTTGGTCCTTAAAATTTACTGTAAACATTAACTAACTAGCAACATTAACCCTTGTAGAAAACCTATCAATCAGGTTTCTCACACACACACACACACACACACACACACACACACACACACACACACACACACACACACAAAATTGTAACCTGTCCAAAAGCCAGATGCTATTGGTTTTCAGCACAATGAAAACGTACAAACCAAGTTATAACATTTTTTAAATTTATTGTACTAAACATGTCTTGATGGATTAAGCAAGCATCTATTCCTTTCCACTGACCTCAGATCTAGCAGCAGCTTGGGACTTTTGGGAAGAGGTGGAATCTGTCATGTCATGTGAACAATCAATCTCCACTAACCAGCTCTTTTCATGTTGCAACTAAATAACATCACTCATCATTGTGGTATTTTCCATCACAGTATTTACGAAGCCTGGCTTCAAATGCTAACACAACCCCAACTCCCACATTCAATTATTCATTCAGCTAGCCACCTAAGCTAATGCTTTCTTTCAGAGTAATGTATTACATTTTGTGTTTTCCTAATTGAACAGGCCAAATGATAGGGTGTAGTGAGCCTCACAGGCCTGCTTGGACAGTTAAATATAAACATGAACAAACATTTAGTTTTTCCTGTCATGCTTGTAGAAGACTGTTTAACATAAAGAGAAATAGCATTAACACTTCTGAGCCAGATTATTTAGTCATGCATCTGGAAAGTCACTCAGAGGTCAGTTTCCTATTCAGTGTCAATGATTTGGTATCAACAAGCTGCTTCTAAGTTCCGTGAGGCACTTGGATAATTTAGAAAACTTATCTTATTACCTATCAGGATAATAGAATTTCTGTGTCCTGCTTGGAGTTTCATCCTAAACTGTAAAAGGGCAAGTTAAAAGGGAACAAGGTCCATGGTCGTGGTCGAAATTCTGTAGCAGAGGCATTTTTCTCAGTTAAAAACAAACACATTCATTATCGTGGATGACGAAGGAATCTGTTAATGTTCCCTGGAGGGTGGGTGGCAAATTCATACTGAGACACAGTGGATATTAGACATGGCCCTTCAATACCATATATCATCTTAGTCCTAGTGGCTGTCACCTCAGCAAGCCACTCTATGCCTATTTATATCACAAATTATTCAAATAAATGTCTTCTCATGTCGTTTGTAATAAACCTGACCGACATTGTTGATCAATTGTACAAAAGAAATAAAAATAAAAAATGACAAAACACAAAACAACTAAATATCACTGTTAATCAAAACTATAATTTAATTTATTGAATGATGGTAGCAACAACTGCAGATGCATCTGTGGCTTCATTTTAACTCACAATCATACAAAGTTAAGTAGTCATTTGTGTAGTCTGGAACAAAAAAAAGCCTATTTCTTTTCTGTTTTGTTATCACTGGATCATTTCATTCATTTTTCACCCAGTCTTGCCATCCACCTGGGTAATGCTTAACACTGAAATGGAGAAAAAAAGGAAGTAAGTGATTGAAATGTTGCATAAACAGGTACGTAAAAAACTAAAGAGCATTTGTTTTTTGTGGTTTTTAAATTGCCTTTATGCTAGCTTGAGAATAACAGGGAAAGGGGGATAGAGAGAGCGGATGACACGGAGCAAAGGGCTGCGGGTCAGATGTGAACCTGTACCTGAACCACCCAAGGACTCAGCCCACATGGGGTACACACTCTACCAGGTGAGATACAGGTCACCCCAACACTGTCTTTGACTGGGTTTGACTTTACTGTATAGTAATATGCTGGATTTAATGATTTCATTGACTATGTTTACATGCACATAATATTCCGGTTTTTGCCCTTATTCCTATAAAGACGATATTCGACTAAGCTGTTTACATGGCTAATGAAAGTGAATCCACTAATATTTCTGTTTACATGTAGCCGGGCAAAATAGGATTTTTTCAAAGTCTACCAGCGTTGGAGGACTTGTTGGACCGTGTGAACACAGCGTCTCTCTTTCATTCCTTCAACCAGCTTCTCGAAAAGGTCGGCGTAGCGATGTGTGCGCATATCCAAAAACCTGTTGATATCCAAGTCTTTGATAATGTTTAAAAGTAGCTGTGTTTCTCCTTCTTATTGGTTCTGCAGCCTTGCAAACTGTTGGCTGGTTGGTTTGTTTACAGCAACCATAGCAACGCACAGAGCTGACCATAAGCCTGCGGTGAAAACCCCAATTGAGACGCATATTCCAATCCATTGTCCAAAGAATGCCTCTAAAACCTGAATAATACCAGAATATCCCACGTCTTAATCAGAAAATGCTATATTCGGATTAATGCCTTATCTGGAATATCCAACCGGAGTATGCTGTTTACATGACCTGTATCAAATTCGGAATATTGTTATATTCAGAATAATAGTGGACTATTGGAGTGCATGTAAACGTACTGAATGTTAGCCTTTTGAGCCAAGTAGCTGCAAAAGCCAATTAGCGCTCAGGGGATAAATAGTAACCAATCTTTGGTTAGTCAGGTGTTCTACCTGGAAGCACAGACAGTTTTTGACCCCCACACAACTAAAGGCCACATACAGCCAGCCAGACACAAACACAGTCACCATTTGTGTGAGAAACCATTAAGCTGTACTGGAAATAAATGGAACTACTGGTTTTGGCTGACAACTTGGACTGTAATTGATCAAATAAAGTAAAAAGTGTGTCAACTATTCAACCCATGGTACAGGGGCTTAACGCTTAGGCCGGTTACACATTGCACGCGTCTCGCGAGCGTGGCGTTTCTGTTGCGTCTCAGCTGCGTGGATTTTTCTGTGTCCTACACACCAGAAGCGTGTCTGACGCGGCGCTGCTCCTGCTGCTAGGTACAGGGAGGGCTGATCTCGGGACATAGCGCCGACAGATTCAAACTGATAAATGGGTAAGTGGGCTGTCTGAACAACTTAGTGTAGCTGTAAAGAGCCTATATAGCCTATCTGATGTTGGACCGTCACTCAGAACACACCCTACGTTGTTATCGTAGCCTATCCTACCCTTTATATATAGACTACTGATTTGATTAAAGCAAGACAACGTCGGCAGTATTGACTGCAAAATATGTTACAGAATATTTCGTTCTGTATGACAGGTGCAATATTTGAAAATCTTTTCTCTGAAATTTTGTATTACATTTATATCTACATTGATGTCAAAACCTAGACTTTCAAACATCAATATGTCATCATTTAATATGTATTTGTGTCTAAATGACATATTTCCCTATTCTATTTTGCCTGGAAACGCTTCCAACACGCTCGCGTCTTGCGTGAAAAATAGGCGCCGGTTCTATTTCTAGCAGGGACGCGTCTCACGCCGGCAGTGTGTAAGCTCTAACCTGTTACCATGGGAGCCGAAATATAAACGGACACGCCACGCAGCTGACACGCTCGCGCAACGCTTCCAGTGTGTAACTGGCCTTAGACTTAGCCTCTACGGTAGCTTTTTTCTACTTTTCAGCCAGATACTGGAGATGTGGTATATGCAGCAGCTCTCAAAAGAGCACTGCATGATGGGTTAGCATTATGCAACAACAGGTCAAAAATCTCAAGTTGGTTAAACTTAATACTGTCTTGTGATGAATTATAACAGTCGCATATAAAACTCAGCCATAAAAATGTACTGGTACTCTAGCCTTTGCCAAGACTTGAAAAAAATGTTTTAACAAGAAACGATAGCAAGACATTTTGTTCAACATTTGATATATATTACTACAATAGTTCAATAATTGAACAATGCAATGATTTTGAAAGAGGAAACATGTCTCACTCTTTGTATCCCAGCGAGGCAGCAGTGTTGAGTGCGTCCTTGCTCCTGATCCCTTTCAGACAGGTGAACACAATGTTATCTGTCTGCTGGGGCATTTTACCACCATACTGTTCATTGAACTCTTCCGGACCCAGCTGGAGGGCAGTGTTCACCTGTCCCACTGCAAAGTCAAAGAAGCACAGATAGGTCAAGTGTGTAGCACTTTAAATCTAGATCAAACTAGACTTTGGTGGTTTCTGGGTTGTAACTGTTGTAAGCCGTGTACCTATTCACTTATCAGGATTATTATTACATATATTATATTATTTATTTTAAAGAAATGTTAACCATGAAAAAAGGTGGGACGCTTGTCCTCATACAATTTACCAAGTTGTTTGCAGGTGTCATCCATGTTGAAATATTTTTAATTTGACTGGGAATGTACTATTAAAGCAGTTTGTTCCATATCAAAAAAGCCTGCAATTATTTAATTGAGGCAGAGCAGCAACAGACCCTGGGTTATTTAATGTATAGTGCCTAAATATTATGTGTGACAGACTTGATATGATTCAGAACATTCTCAAATGTATTAATGACGCGCTGAAAACTTAAACTGTTGGGACACACACATTTATTGTATATAGGTCTAACAAGTGCGTCTGACGTTACATTCGTGCCTAACACTGACTTGTGTATTTTGACTTGTGTATATTGAAGAACACTCACGAGGAACGTTAATTGAGCCGGGGATGACGCCGTACTCCCGGAGTTCCCAGGGCTCTCGGACATCTAGAAGTACGACCTTCCGGCCAGCCAGGAGCTGCTTCAGCTGCTCATAATTCACATCCGTGCTCGGTGGCGCGGAGCTGAAGCCGCGGTGCAGCAACTCTGTAGCTGGAAGCAACACAGACAGCACGCCACATATCAACTATTTCACAACACGATAGTATGTCGCGAGCTTACCAGCTGACATTCCCATGGGCAGTAGAAGTACACATTAATGCGACGCTAAATGTAAGTGAAGCTCACTTTTGCGACCGTGGTGAGTGTTGACAAGGCTGGACACAGAGCTTCGTGCTCCCGGAACGGAAGACCCAGACAGGACGGTAGTGTTCCAGAACAGCCGCGGAACAACCCCTGCAAATCCCCAACACCCCCTTCTGAGAGCCATATTATATTAGTGACCCGGTTACCGACACTCTCTTAGCGCTTTGTCAACATAAACCCGTAATGGCGCAATTATACTGCGTACGACAACTATTCTCAGCCCAAGGAAAGATCCCTTCCTTGGCTGGAACCATAGACTGTTAATAGTAGGCTATACACAGCCTATGGGTTAGGGTTAGAACTGGAACGCACGACGACCCCGCCGAGTACGGATGTATTAAAAGTGACCTGCGCGTGCGCAAAAGTACGGATCCCCTAAAGGACCAAAAACCTTTCAGTTCTTATCAAACGCAAATACATCATTAACATAGTACTAAAACATCTTCTGCCTTTCCCCCCTTTGGAGGTAAAAATGTTTACTCCCCCCAACTAAATAATAATAATGATTATTATTATTAATTTTGTTGTTGTTATTATTATCATCATAACTATTATAATAAACTTTACTAAGAACACAAAAAGGTCCATAGCGCACTAAAATAAAATAAAAAAGACAAGTATACGCAATAAAGGGCTGGGCCTTTGGAAAGTTAGTTTGGGTCGGCAGATATGGAGCTAGGCTAACAGGCTACCAGTCAAGACAGGAGAGAGGATGCGGAGTTGAAGGTATTTGTTGTAGACTGAGCAGAAGACATGCTACGCCGTGCTAGGACCATGGCTAGGACGCTTTGAGTTGAGTGTGTGTTGATGTGTTCTGGTCAGTTAGGCACAACAGAGGGAAACTCCGATGCATCGGCGCTCTGAACCATCAGCTGCGCATGCGGGTGCCGTCTGTGATGATCATGATCGTCAGCGCTCGTTAGGTCCGCTCATAGACTGTTAATATACAGGTTCATTTCTTAATCTGGTAATGTGCTCTCTACTGTTAGATGCCAGAGTTTTCAGTCAATACAAAACACACTGGCCTCTCAAAGAATTTACCATATGAACCGAAGAGCAAGAGACGCTTCCTCATATTTTTTTTTCTTGACTCGTTTTGGGTTAAATTTACCGAGAGCACGTTGTCAAATTATCTCGGAGCGGTAGACTAATCAACCATCCGGACGTGACCCGTCATCAGACCTGGGTAACGTTACCGAGACAGCTAATGGCCCGTGTGTGTTTAGATGAGAGTGACACAGAGGGGAAGGGAAGGAGGAATAGCCACGCAAATGTTCTTACTTGAAACGCCGCTTTGCTTAGTCGACAAGTGCATCATTAAAACTATACTGCTCCGCTGTGAAAAAGATACTGGCAGCCGACACTCGGATCTCCGTGCTCAAATCAGCCGACACTACAAATCTAGTGCACTAGACTACTACCGGTTTTCAAAATAAGGTGTTAATACATATAAAAACAAGATTAATAGATTATATTCACCAGAAGTAAATATATGTAACCTGTGTCCCTTACAATACAAATAAAATTTCACTGAATTGTGAAAGGAATTTATTGTTGGATTTTACAAGAATATAACATTAATAATAATAATAATAATAATAATTTTACTGTATAAATATGGAGATTTTTCAAAGTAAAATCCCATACCTCTACCGTTAATGACTAAAAATATGAAACTGGAAGTGCTATAAAAAGACGTTGCTCCATAATTCCAAACATAATTCAAACATTTTTACTGTAGGCCTATAATTTAGGAGATGTTACCAAGTAAAATCCCATACCTAAATGACTAAAAATATGAAACTGGAGGTGCTATAAAAAGACACAGGCATATACACCAGAATACTTGCATGTTGGGATGACAGTTATCCTTTGTTCATCACAGTCTCTAAGAAAAGTTGCTTTTTGCAATTATCTGCAGCACGCTACTCTCATATGTCCTTGTATCTCTACTTTCCCTTGCTCATTTCCTGGCATCTGCCCTCTGGCAGCTGACAGGTTCATATTAAGTAAAACATATCATTTTGAGATAAGATAAGACAAGCAACCAATCCAAATAAAAAATGTAAAACTATGACAACTGCAATGAAACATTTGGTTAAATTACGTTAAAGCTTGTTAAAGGCCTGCATTTAAAAATTATATTAAACAATATTGGACAGCATGAAGCTCTGTCTTTTCAATTAAAAGTGGTTATATATTGACCTTTTACAGATTCAGTGTGACAGCTGTTGCCGGCGGTTTCATGCTCAGTGCCTACAGATGGATACAGCACAGCTTGATGCTGCGAATACAGGTGATTGGGATTGCTGTTTGTGTAGAAAATAATGCCACATATACAGTATGTGCTGTGTCTTTGTTTTACACTAGTGGTCCTCTATGTCAGCTAACAGTGCTGTAAATACAGTGTACGTGAAAAAGGGAATGTGTTCCTTTGGTGTAAAGTATCCAAGGTAGGCCTACATGGAGTAAGCAGTTTAAAATAAAGTGCTGTTGACTTTGTAAGTGTAAATATCAAAGTTATCAAAAACTTAACTGGCCCTGACTCATTTAATCAGCCGCCTTAAAGAACTTGGTTACCTAAAATAATTGGTCTTCCAGGTGAAGTGCTTCACATTGAGAAGCCTCCAAAAATGTTTTCCCGTTGAGTCACAATTTATGTAACACCTTCCTGCTTCGGTGGCTCTGTCTGTTCCTTAAAGGTCCCATGGCATGAAAATTTCACTTTATGAGGTTTTTTAACATTAATATGAGTTCCCCCAGCCTGCCCATGGTCCCCCAGTGGCTAGAAATGGTGATAGGTGTAAACCGAGCCCTGGGTATCCTGCTCTGCCTTTGAGAAAATGAAAGCTCAGATGGGCCAATCAGGAATCTTCTCCTTATGAGGTCATAAGGAGCAAGGTTACCTCCCCTTTCTCTGCTTTGCCCGCCCAGAGAATTTGGCCCACCCATCAGAGAGAGACATCATGGCTTTCAAAGGAGCAAAGTGGCAGTTGGTCAAGGCCCCCCCCACCCTCCACCTTGCCCACCCCCTCTCTCCTCCTCAATAACTACAGACACAGAAATGGCACATCCTAAGGAAAGCTCATTGTGGGACTGGCTCTAGTGGCTGTAATTCTGCACCAAGGCTGAATTTGGGAAAAAAGACTTCAGATACAGTATTAGGGGACCACTAAGGTCTATATAAAAGAGACTTCAGATACAGTATTAGGGGACCACTAAGGTCTATATAAAAGAGACTTCAGATACAGTATTAGGGGACCACTAAGGTCTATATAAAAGAGACTTCAGATACAATATTAGGAGACCACTAAGGTCTATATAAAAGAGACTTCAGATACAGTATTAGGGGACCACTAAGGTCTATATAAAAGAGATTTCAGATACAGTATTAGGGGACCACTAAGGCCTATATAAAAGAGACTTCAGATACAGTATTAGGGGACCACTAAGGTCTATATAAAAGAGACTTCAGATACAGTATTAGGGGACCACTAAGGCCTGTATAAAAGAGACTTCAGATACAGTATTAGGGGACCACTAAGGTCTATATAAAAGAGACTTCAGATACAGTATTAGGGGACCACTAAGGCCTGTATAAAAGAGACTTCAGATACAGTATTAGGGGACCACTAAGGTCTATATAAAAGAGACTTCAGATACAGTATTAGGGGACCACTAAGGTCTATATAAAAGAGACTTCAGATACAGTATTAGGGGACCACTAAGGTCTATATAAAAGCATTCAAAGAGCACCATGTCATGGGACCTTTAAACATGTCACAGTGCTGTTGCTCTGTTGTTTAAGTTCTGAATATCATGACTTTTGTATAGCTGTCATTAGCCTACTATTAAAATGATTCAGATTCATTGTTCTTATGAAGTTCTAACAGTAGTATTTTAATGTAATTTTTCTAATGTATATTTGTATTGTACCATAACTACTAACCCAGGGTAAATAACCATTACACTGGAATACAGCATAAATCAAGTGGTTTTCCTGTGGTGCTGGCAATGTTAAAGGAAGCTATAGAAGGAAAGAAATGTGTAAGAGTGGGGATATGTATACTACAAAGAAAGTATGTACTATTACAAGATCAGTTTATGAGTGAAAAGTGCTACCTCCAATCTACCATGTTGGTGGCAGTGGTGAATAAACACTGTCATTTAAACATTACACGTAATAAAGATTCTCAATATAGGCCTGGTATAACAACAACAGTGCCAATGCCAAGCTCCACAACTTTGTACACTCAGCTAATGGCCCTGGTAACTAGAAGAACTCTAACCCTAGACCAGAGGGAGAGGCGGCCATTCCTTATTTCCCACACCCCTGCTTCTGGCGCACTTGCTCGGACCACACAAGCAATGTCTTTTTACAAAAACTCAAGTTTCAGAAATACTATCAAATGTATGGTATAAATGTGGGACTTTTACTTTAAGAAATCTCCACATTCACACAGTAAAAATGATTGATTTTTAGTAAGGGTGTAGTCAAAGCTGTCCTGTACTCAAATATATCAGTCATTGTCTGGATTTACGGAGCAAAGTCTTTTTATAGCACCTCTAGTTTCAGGAATGTAGCTACAGTATTTCACTGTTGAAATGTGTGAATGTACTTTCAAAAATCTCCAAATTTGTACAGTAAAAATGTTTGATTTTCATTAAGGGTGTAGTCAAAGCTGTCGTGTACTCAAATATATCAGTAATTGTCTGGAAATATGGAGCAAAGTCTTTTTATAGCACCTCCAGTTTCATATTTTTAGTCATTTAACGGTAGAGGTATGGGATTTTACTTTGAAAAATCTCCATATTTATACAGTAAAATTGTTTGATTTTCATTATGGGTGTAGTCAGAGATTACTGTACTCAAATATATCAATCATTGTCTGGAATTATGGAGCAACGTTGTTTCATTGCACCTACAATTTCAGATTTGAAGTCATTTTACAGTAAAAATGTTGGACTTTACTTGGAAAAATTCATACAGTTAAATTGTTAGATTTTAATTATTGGTGTTTTTAGTGATGTCAACTGAAATATTTTAGTCATTGCCTGGATTTATGGAGCAAAATAGTTTTTTAGCCCAGATTTGAAGTAATTTTACGGTATAAATGTGGGACAATTACTTTGTAAAATAGCGTAAATAAACGTAGCTAAAACTAGATATTCATGATGCATTCATTGTCGTGGGAAAGACGGACAATTGACAATCACACGTCCCACATCTGACCCTTGATTTATCAAGAGTTCTCATAACATAATCATAGACTGTTTAAAATAATAGCTCATATAAAACAATACATTAATGCTACTAGCTTTACTGACCACTAAACAAATGACCCTGCTATTAGGCCTATATCTGTTTGTAGTCAAAGGTATTATAAACTACAGCATCTAAATTATTGCTGACAATAAAGGATTGGATTTGATGATGTGTGTTTATGATACCACTAATTTCACATTAAATTAACAGAAAAACTTGAGGCAACACCACATACAATAATTAAGTAGTCAATCATACTGGGACATGGTAGGACTATGTGATATTTTCACCAACATTCCAGATGTTTGGACTCTGTCATGGCTGTGACCAACCCGATATTTGTAGTTCAACGTTGGAAAAGCTATTGAATGCCTTAGAACCTATGACGCTCTGCCATATGAGATTTACCATTGTACATGAATGCAGCATTAGGCCAACTGAGCTGCCGTAGTGCGTCACATATTGACTAGGTTTGCTAGTTGATGCTACCGAAAACCTAAACACATTTAGAAAGTCAAAGTAAAAAACGAACACTTATTGAGAGAAGCGTGCTGTTGTTGTCGGTACTGTTTACTTTTCTTTGACATGCCTTAATATCTCAATGCATTGTTGGATAAAACACAACTGTTAATGTTTTATTTATTCTGACAAGCTAATGTAGCTAGCCTGTTTGCTAGCTTGGAAGAGTTGACATCTCACTGTTGGCTTCGGGTTAGCTAGCTAACACAGTCAACATAGGAGCAAAAATAAAGAGGTGAGTTCATACGGCTTTTCGCCAGATCTAACTGGAATAGTTAATTCATTCTTTTAAATTTCGTTGACACGAAACGCTCACCTACATTGGACGGTTGGGGCTAATTGAGGCTTCTTAACCGTGTTATTTTCACATTACTGGGTAGTTATCCTTAATATAGCTAGTATCCTAATAACGTTTGTTCTTGGTGACATACCGTTACTATGCAATCCTTAACTATTTCTACAGTTACACACGTTCTGTTGTTTTGGCTCAGTACTCAGTACGATACAATGTTTTAAAAATAGTAATGTGACTGGGGATAGGTTACTTTAAGCTTTTAGAATGGATGAGGGTGCCCCCATGTATCAGAATCAACTTTATTGGCCAGGTGTGCTTATGCATACAAGGAATTTGACTCCGGGTTACAGTAGCTTATATAGGGTAAACGGTAGGAACGGTTTCACACATGAAAATCTTAAACCTACGAGCTACCATGGACATATAAGGTCAAAACAGTGGAATATTCTTGACAGGCAGAGTCACCTGACCTCAATCCACTTGAGCAATTCACATGCTAAAGACAAGACTTAGGTTGTAAAGCTCCCCAGGAGAGCAAGAAATGAACATGGCTGCAGTACAGACTAGGAATATACTAAGTATTGGCAGAGGTCTGTAGGATGTAGACCTAAGATAGTCATTAGTTGCATAGGATTTGCACCTAGATTTAAAAAAAATACCACTTTATTTTTTACCTTTACTTATCCAGGTAATTTTTGTATGAGTTCATCTGTTGCAAATGTAAATACCCTCAGAATAGCACTTTAGGATGGCTCACAGTCATTGATTAACTGTGTTAGAGTACAAAGTTAATAACAAGTTACTGTACAGATACTTATGGCTGTATATACACACACACTACAGACTGAATGTAGCGTATAATGATCGCATGAGACTGCTTCTACAACAACCAAGACGGTGTAGTGCTAGTCAAAGGTTTGTTAGCGTTGGTGTGCCTACCTGCTCTGCCTTAAGAAGAAAGCTTATTTATCGATAAATGTGTAGAAGGTCTGTCTCAGAAAACAGAATTATACAAGCTTTAGCCCACAATGATTTTAGCTCTGTCAGGTACGGAAAGTATTCAGACCCCTTTTAAAATTTTTCACTCTTTGTTTCATTGCAGCCATTTGCTAAAATCAAAAAAGTTAATTTTATTTCTCATTAATGTACACTCAGCACCCCATCTTGGCAAAAAGTAAAAAGAAATTTCTGCAAAATTTATTAAAAAAAAAGAAAAACTGAAAAATCACATGGTCATAAGTATTCAGACCCTTTGCTCAGTATTGAGTAGAAGCACCCTTTTGAGCTAGTACAGCCATGAGTCTTCTTGGGAATGATGCAATAAGTTTTTCCACACCTGGATTTGGGGATCCTCTGCCATTCTTCCTTGCAGATCCTCTCCAGTTCAGTCAGGTTGGATGGTGAACATTGGTGGACAGCCAGTTTCAGGTCTCTCCAGAGATGCTCAATTGGGTTTAGGTCAGGGCTCTGGCTGGGCCAGTCAAGAATGGTCAGAGTTGTTCCGAAGCCACTCCTTTGTTATTTTAGCTGTGTGCTTAGGGTCATTGTCTTGTTTGAAGGTGAACCTTCGGCCCAGTCTGAGGTCCTGAGCACTCTGGATGAGGTTTTCTTCCAGGATATCTCTGTACTTGGCCGCATTCATCCTTCCTTCAATTGCAACCAGTCGTCCTGTCCCTGCAGTTGAAAAACACCCCCATAGCATGATGCTGCCACCACCATGTTTCACTGTTGGGATTGTATTGGGCAGGTGATGAGTAGTGCCTGGCTTTCTCCACACATACCACTTAGAATTAACACCAAAAAGTTTAATCTTGGTCTCGTCAGACCAGAGAATCTTATTTCTCATAGTCTGGCAGTCCTTCGTGCATTTTTTGGCAAACTCTATGCGGGCTTTCATAGGTCTTGCACTGAGGAGAGGCTTCCGTCGGGCCATAAAGCCCCGACTGGTGGAGGGCTGCAGTGATAGTTGACTTTGTGGAACTTTCTCCCATCTCCCTACTGCATCGCTGGAGCTCAGCCACAGTGATCTTTGGGTTCTTCTTTACCTCTCTCACCAAGGCTCTTCTCCCACGATTGCTCAGTTTGACTGGACGGCCAGGTCTAGGAAGAGTTCTGGTCGTCCCAAACTTCCTCCATTTAAGGATTATGGAGGCCACTGTGCTCTTAGGAACATTGAGTGCTGCAGAAATTCTTTTGTAACCTCAGCCAGATCTGTGCCTTGCCACAATTCTGTCTCTGAGCTCCTTGGGCAGTTCCTTCGACCTCATGATTCTCATTTGCTCTGACATGCACTGTGAGCTGTAAGGTCTTATATAGACAGGTGTGTGCCTTTCCTAATCAAGTCCAATCAGTTTAATTAAACACAGCAGGACTCCAATGAAGGAGTAGAACCATCTCAAGGAGGATCCAAAGAAATGGACAGCATGTGAGTTAAATATGAGTGTCACAGCAAAGGGTCTGAATACTTATGACCATGTGATATTTCAGTTTTTCTTTTTTAATAACTATGCAAAAAATTCTACATTTCTGTTTTTTTCTGTCAAGATGGGGTGCTGAGTGTACATTAAGGAGAAATAAAATGAACTTTTTTGATTTTAGCAAATGGCTGCAATGAAACAAAGAGTGAAAAATTTAAAGGGATCTGAATACTTTCCGTACCCACTGTATGCATCTAGACTGTGGAGACATTGGTGCTCCTGTTTGTATATTACAGGTGAAGGTTGTTGACCTTTTATTAATTTATATAAATTGTACTGTATATTTCTTCCATTTGTGTCCTGAATACATTTATTATTATTATTATTGTTATTATGGACTGCACTGTAGCTGGTTTTCAAAGTATTGTGTGCTCTAATAAATAAAATGGTCATGGCAGTTATTGACTAGTGCAAGCTTTTGATACATTCAAGTACCTTTGTTGAAAGACAGTTATGTTGAGGTGGTTTAATTCTGTATAGTAACACCTATGTGTGTCCTCAATCTTTCCATCCAGAGCTCCAGATGCGGCTAAAGGACCCCTTCTCTTTAAAAGCCGCCGAAATGACTAAGCGGACTAATAAACCCAGGAAACCTCGAGATGAGGAGTCATCAGATGAAGTCAGTGGTAAGTCTCTGAAGCACTACAGGGCACCACACTGTTAAAGTCCGGGCTGTGAGTTTTGAGTCTAGCACAGTGGATAGTGAACGGGATTAACTCTTTAAGATATGAAAAGCAGGGTACGTATTTATGAAAAACCATAGTTCTTTCTGTAAAAATGTTCACGTACAGTACATTCATCCACTGCCCTTGACTGTTGACTCGATTCAAACGCCACATTGGTTTCAACTAAACAGTGATCTTTTTAAAATTGTTGTCTTTTTTTGTTGATAATATTTTAAATTATAAATTTGTCCAACTAGACCAGGACAACACAGCTATATGTTAATGAAAATCTGTGAGTGTGACCCAAGTGGAATATCTATAATGGAGAATTTATTTTTCAGTGGATAGTTATTTTTCAGTGGGGTTGTCCCACGTTATGTAATAAACATCAGGTGTGTGCACATTGTCTTCCTTTTGAAACATATTCACTCAGAGTCCTAAATTGGTCCCTAGAAGCGATTGGCAGGTCAGTTTGTCATTACAGCATATTTTGTATTTAACCAGGGTTGACTTGTCAGCATGTGAGTAAGGCAGTGGACCTGAGCTCAGTGAAGAAATCAGTGCTCTCCAGCGTGTGGTTGGTGTGCTCTGAGTGCCTAAAGGAGAGGACCATGATCAATGGAGAGCCGGCAGCATCCCATGACATCCTGGTGTGCTTAAAGTGTGGCTTTCAGGTAAGAATTGTTTTAATTGTCTCTTTCTTTAAGGGCCGCAGGTCAGAGTTGAACCTGCGGCCGCTACATCGAGGAGTAAACCTCTATATATGGGCGCCCTCTCTACCAGGTGAGCTAACCAGGGGCCCATTTGTTTTAATTGTCTTTTAAATGTGCAGCACAATACATAGCACACATTGGGACTCAGCTATATACTGGATATTACCAATATACTTTTTGAATATACACAATGTCAGTACACAGAAGGACATTATCATTATTAACCTAGAGTGCCAATATCATCATGGGCATTTTGATTCTTGTATGTGTGTTTACTAGTACTGCTCTGTCAGCCACCAAAATATTTAGTATGAATATTTAGTGGCTCTCACATGACAAGTGAATTATTGCACCAGAAATTACTAAGAGGCAAGCACACATGTAGATTTAAACCTACAATTTCTACATTGAAATAATGACAGATAAATCTTGATGTCCATTGTTTTTGCCAACAGCACATAAATACTGATAACTCTGAAATTTAAAACAATAATTGACACATAAAACTATTTTTCTAATTAGACAGATACCTTTTTAAAAATTCAAGCGATGCATGCATACATATGCACATACTGTGTGCATTGTATATTGCCAAAAGGCTTACAAAATTATATTATTTTTTATCTTTATAGCTCTAGCTCTACCACATGGCTTTACTGAAGTGGAAAGCCATGGTCTTTAAATATAGGCATGTGCACTGTGAATGTATGTTGTGCTTGTTAGCAAAGATTTCTAACTAAAATATTTAAAATTACCTATATTACAGGGCTGTAACCGGTCAGGGATCCAGCATGCTGTCAAGCACCACCAAGCTTTCCATCCAGAGTCTCACTGCATCACCATCAGCTTGAGCACCTGGAAGGCCTGGTAGGAAACCTCAAACTGCAATCATTGTAAACTGTAATGAATAGCCAAGATTGCACACATTGCCAATTTGTGTCAACTTGCACTGACACATGACAAGATGCCGTCAGTGTGTGGGCTTACATAGATTTACAGTGCAGTTTCTGTTTTCAGACCTATATTTAATTTTACATTATTTCACTCCATTATTTTTGTTTTGATTGTGTGTATGAATGGTTTTCTACTTCAGCCAAGTAATTCCGTTCTTAAATAATGGTTCATTTCAGCAAGAGTTTCTTAAGGGTTTTTAAATTCCACAGTAACGTAAGGTTTCTTGTGTCTGTCTATGACCCTGTCTCATTATAACAGGTGTTTTGAATGTAATGAGGAGCTTTCCACTCACTGCAACAAGAAGGCTTTGGCTCAGACCCTGGACTTTTTACAAAAGCACTCTGTCAAGGCAACATCAGGTAAGGTGTTCATCCTGGAGACTTGGCACCGTACTAAAGCTTTTATTAGACATGTGCGTCCTAACTGCAATTTCAGCAAGGCTGAAGTCAATTCATTTGGAGTTTTGTACAAACATTCTTATAATTTAGCAACCTTTTCAGTTGAAGAAGAAAATGATTGGCCTTGAACACAGACAACCTATAGTGGTTCTCAGCAAAAAGAGTTCAAGAAAACAATCCTATATTAATGGTTTATTAATTATTAATGGCTTATGTGTAAAAATCTGCACTGGTGAAATAAGGTTTCACATGCTTAACATCTTAGTGTCCGACTCCGCAGTACACCAATGCACCAGAAGCTAACCGCATAATAACACCATGACTGTTTACCAGACGATGAATTTGCTTACCTGAGGCCTGTACTATGAAGCAAGATTTGGCATTAACGAGGTAACTTTAGGTTCAACCCAGGGTTATGTGTATCACGACGGTGGATCACTTGTTACCTGGTTCAATCGCCGTGGTAATTTATGCTGAACACCTAACCTGGTCGGGAGGAGGTTATGTTGGAGATTAGAGATCAACCGGTGTAAAAGCACCGCCTACTGACCAATCATTACTTGATTGATAACGGCGTCACCGTTCTTAGAAGAACCGGGAGAGAGAGAGAGAGAGAGAGAGAGAGAGAGGTGCGCTCAGAAAAGTTAAAACATTTAGAGACGCCAACCTCGTTAACATTCCCTGATGGGTATTTTTATGAAAGATATAGATTTTCAGAGGAGGGAATTACGTATAGGTTATTTGTCGGCTTCTTGAGTTGTGTGTTGCCAATGTACATCTATTTGGGGGAATGCTGTTCTACAGCATTCCAACTATTGTTATTCGGTTCTTTATTTTTAGTGGGAATGCTGTTCAACAGCATTCCAACTATTGTTATTCGGTTCTTTATTTTTAGTGGGAATGCTGTTCAACAGCATTCCAACTATTGTTATTCGGTTCTTTATATACTTCTTCTTCTTCTATTTCTTATTATTATTCCGTACGTTTTTTGGCTCTCCGTAACTTCTGCATACTTTCAGCTATTTAAACCGTTCAACTTTTCAAATGTTTAACCTCTTTCAGCTAATGATGGGACTTCTTCAACTTTTTTTCTACTATTTATACTTTTTAAAATTTTAAGCTTTTTAACACTTTTTTTTAACATTGAAGTTAATGAGAGCAGCCTTCAACTCCTTAAAATCTTCTTCCGCTGCCAAAATTTACAGCTCCTTCATACTTTCACCTACAGACGCCAAACAAACTTTAAAATGTTCACAAAATATTCAGCTATCCGGCTTGTGCTTTTCAGTTTGATATCTTTTACAGTTTTTGTGAAAAAGCTGTTTAAGTTTAGTGATCATTTCAGGAAATTTTATCGATTAAACAGAGTGTGAATGTGGCTGCTTAGAGTGGATGACATCATAGCTAGAGCACAGATACGCCTTTTACTTTTGGCTGGTTGAGCTTCCAAATGACAAGATGTTCATATCTTTCTTCATTGGCTCCAATGTTACAACTCCTGGATATTTCCCAGCGAAACACTGAACGAACCACTTTTTGAAATCGCTGATATGACCACATTTTTACGTTTATCCATATAAATTTTATACCGATACGTTCACAAAGGCCTTGTGGTGCTCAGGATGACGTCACTTGACTGATAGCAGTTATCGTTTTGCCACTGTGAGGCTTTGTTTGAGAGCTCGCTCTCAGGGACTCTGAATAGCTGCAGCACAGCACAGCTGACAGATTCAGCAGGTGTTGCTCATCAACTTGATTACAGACATCAAAGCAGGTTTATAAACATATCCACTGGCCATTCGTTACCATGACAACACTTTCACAGACACACCCAGATACTACAGGCAGTAATATGAACAGTAGTCTATACAGATACTACAGGCAGTAATATGAACAGTAGTCTATACAGATACTACAGGCAGTAATATGAACAGTAGTCTATACAGATACTACAGGCAGTAATATGAACAGTAGTCTAGATCTGTTGCCTTCCACTTCTGTCTGTCTGTCTTCTCTGTTCTATTCTCTTGTTCTGGTCTGTGTGTCTGTCTGTCTGTCTGTCTGTCTGTCCTGGTCTCTGTTCTCTGTCCTGGTCTCTGTCTGTCTGTCTGTCCTCTGCTCTCTTTCTGTCCTCTTTTGTCTTTCCTCTTTCTGTCCTCTTTCTTCTTTCTGTCCTCTTTCCTCTTTCTGTCCTCTCACTCTCTTTCCTCTTTCTGTCCTCTTTCCTCTTTCTGTCCTCTCACTCTCTTTCCTCTTTCTGTCCTCTTTCCTCTTTCTTCTTTCCTCTTTCTGTCCTCTCGCTCTCTGTTCTCTTTCCTCTTTCTGTCCTCTTTCTGTTCTCTTTCTTCTTTCCACTTTCTATCGTCTCGCTCTCTGTTCTCTTTCATCTCTGTCCTCTGTCCTCTTTCCTCTTTCTGTCCTCTTTCCTCTTTCTGTCCTCTTTCTGTTCTCTTTCTTCTTTCCTCTTTCCACTTTCTTCTTTCCTCTTTCTGTCCTCTTGCTCTCTGTTCTCTTTCCTCTTTCTGTCCTCTCGCTCTCTTTCCTCTGTCGTCTTTCTGTCCTCTTCTTTCCTCTTTCTGTCCTCTTTCTTCTTTCTTTCCTCTTTCTTCTTTCCTCTTTCTGTCCTCTCGCTCTCTGTTCTCTTTCCTCTTTCTTTCCTCTTTCTGTCCTCTTTCCTCTTTCTGTCCTCTTTCTTCTTTCTGTCCTCTCGCTCTCTTTCCTCTTTCTGTCCTCTTTCTTTCCTCTTTCTGTCCTCTTGCTCTCTGTTCTCTTTCCTCTTTCTGTCTTCTCGCTCTCTTTCTGTCCTGTCCTCTTTCTGTCCTCTTTCCTCTTTCTGTCCTCTGTTCTCTTTCCTCTTTCTTCTTTCCTCTTTCTGTCCTCTTTCTTCTTTCCTCTTTCTGTCAGTAAGAGCTGTGTTTCAACTATTCTTCAGCTTCAGCTAAAGACCTCACAATGTTCTACATATTTTGTCATTTTTCAACTTTTATAGCCAACAATTCAGTTTAGCGTCAACTTTGAACTTTTTAACGATTTCCACTTTTTCAACTATTCTCACTATTTCAACTTCTTCTTACGGATTTGAGCTATTCATCCAGTTAGCTTTAGCAATTCAGCTATTCAGCATTCCCACGCATTTTCTGCAGGAAATGCATTTTCTAGTTAGTGGGAATGCTGTTCAACAGCATTCCAACTATTGTTATTCGGTTCTTTATATACTTCTTCGTCTTCTACTTATTCTTATTCCGTACGTTTTTTGGCTCTCCGTAACTTCTGCATACTTTCACCTATTTAAACCATTCAACTTTTCAAATGTTCAGCTCTTTCAGCTAATGATGGGACTTCTTCAAATATTTTTCTACTTTTTCTACTTTTTAAAATATTCAGCTTTTTAACACTTTTTTAACATTAAAGTCAATGAGAGCAAGCTTCAAATCCTTCAAATCCTCTTCTGCTTCAAACTGTATCTCCTCCTACATTCTTTCACCTACAGACGCCAAACAAACTTTAAAATGTTCACAAAATATTCAGCTATCCGGGGTCTACTTTTCAGTTTGATATCTTTTACAGTTTTTGTAAAAAAGCTGTTTAAGTTTAGTGATCATTTCAGGAAATTTTATCGATTAAACAGAGTGTGTATTGCGCTGCTTAGAGTGACTGATAGCAGCTATCGTTTTGGCTGTCTGAGCCTTCATTTGAGAGCTTGCTCTCAGTGTCTGAATTGTTGCGCTACAGGAGACATATTAAGACCAGGTGCGAGAGATCTCATCACAGACATCAAAGGGATGTTTATAAACATAGGCCCAGGCACTTAGTAACCATGACAACCCTTTCACAGACAGTCCACTTTAATACTGTAGTATTCAACTAACTATGAACATAAGTCTATAGCCTTTGCGTTCCACTTCTGTCTGTCTGTCTGTCTCCTTATCTGTCTGTCTCCCTCCCTCCCTCTGTCTGTATCCCTCCTTCCTGTCTCCCTCCCTCTCTTTCTCTATGCCTCACTCCCTCCTTCTTTCTCTTTTCTGTCTTCCTTCCTCCTCTGTTCCCCTCCTTCCTTCCTTCTGTCTTCCTCCTTAGTCTCTCCCTCCCTCCCCCTTTCTCTGTCTCTCCCTCCCTCCCTCTCTCTCTCTCTCTCTCTCTCTCTCACACCTCCCTCTCTCCCTTCCTCCTTCTGTCTCTTCCTTCAGGGTCATTTGTGATTTCATCCATGTATATAGCCCGTTTATTTTCAGACAATATATCCACCTCTCAGCTCTTTAGGCTCATGCTTGTTTGTTCTACGCAATGGATATGGCTGATAATAATACAAAGTATTTAAACTTTCAGCCTTCTTAGTCAATTTTAGTCAAAGTTGCTCTCGTTCTATCTATGTTTCTATCTTTCCTCTCTTTTTCCTCTCCTCTCTTTCTTCTCTCTCTCCTCTCTTTATTCTCTTTCTCTCCTCTCTCTTCTCTCATCTCCTATCTTCTCTCATGGTCTTCTTTCTTCTCTATTTCTCTCCTTGCCTCTTTCCTCTCTTTCTTCTATTTCACATCTCATCTCAGCTAGATTGATGCTTTTTCGTTCTATGCAATGTTTCTTCTTTCAGCCTTTTCAGGCAATCCATTTCAATTTTCATCTTTGACAGTATTACAGCTTTTCTAACAAGTTCTTCACGTATGTAGGTAATGCAGTTTAGCTTCCAACTCTGAAAATTTGCCAGTTGTTTCAGCAGTTCAGTGCAATGCATTTGAGCTTTAAGATTTTTCATACAATTTGTTTCATATTTCTGCATATGTGAGTCATTATCAGTTAGAAAATCTAATCAGACCTCACAATGTTCTACATATTTTGTCATATTCAACCTTTAAAGCCAACAGTTCACTTTAGCATAAGCTTTTAACTTTTTAATGAAATTCATACTTATTAAAACGATTTCCGCTTTTTCAACTATTCTCACTACTTCAACTTCTTCTTACGTATTTAAGCTATTCAACCAATTTAGCTTTAGCAATTCAGCTGTTCTGACAAGGTACAATGGCGGACTTAAATGCAAGACTCTGAGAGGTATCACAAGTAACAGTCTTTATTGGTCCCAAAACAAAGAGCAGGCAGAGGTACAAAAAACGGCAGGCAAAAATCGTAGTCGAGGATACAGGCAAGAGGTCTAGAAACACAGGAAAACTAACACTAGGGAATAACGCTGGAGAGAGTGACATGAAGACAACTACAATCTGGCACTGGGAAGTGGGACTGGTGAGTATTTATGAATGGTGACTGGGGAAGCTGAAAACAAAAACAGGTGAAACTCATTAGGGGCGGGGACGGTAATCAAACAGGCGGGAAAAGCAAACAGGAGAAAGACAAGTGACCTAGGATAAGAGCGACTGTTAATGTCACAATAAAACAGGAAGTGCAATGGAACAAACACACAACAAAAGCAGAAACATGACATGTTCAGCATTCCCACGCATTTTCTGCAGGAAATGCATTTTCTAGTTCCCTCTTCCGTACGTTTTTTGGCTCTCTGTAACTTCTGCATACTTTCACCTATTTAAACCATTCAACTTTTCAAATGTTCAGCTCTTTCAGCTAATGATGGGACTTCTTCAACTTTTTTTCTACTATTTATACTTTTTAAAATGTTAAGCTTTTTAACACTTTTTTTTTTTTACATTGAAGTCAATGAGAGCATGCTTCAAATCCTCTTCTGCTTCAAAATGTATCTCCTCCTACATTCTTCTACCTACAGACGTGATTCAAACTTTAAACTGTTCACAAAATATTCAGCTATCCGGGGTCTACTTTTCAGTTTGATATCTTTTACAGTTTTTGTGAAAAAGCTGTTTAAGTTTAGTGATCTTTTCAGGATTTTTCTGCGTTTCTAATGAGTGTGTATGGGGCAGCTTAGAGTGGATGATGTCACAGCTACAGCACAGAGCCTTAAAAAAAATATCTTTGTCCCTTCAGCTTAAATTGCTCTCACGCCCACAATTTTTACTTGTCATACACAATTTATACATCAAAACGTAGGTATTTTTGTCTAGTTTCAGACATTGTGCTCAGTTTTGTGATATGCCTTTTATTTTTGGCTGGTTGAGCTTCCAAACGACAAGAGTAACACAACTCCCTCCATTCACTCTCCTGTATAACTTTCTTTGCATTTCCCAGCGAAACGCACAGCGAACCACTTTTTTAAATCGCTGATATGCCCACATTTTTATGTTTATCCATATCAATTTTATACCGATACATTCACAAAGGCCTTGTGGTGCTCAGGATCACGTCATTTGACTGATAGCAGTTATAGTTTTGCCAGTCCGAGGCTTTGTTTGAGAGCTTGCTCTCAGTGTCTGAATTGCTGCGGTGTGCTACAGGAGACATATTAAGATCAGGTGCGATCGTTAACAGATCAAAGAGATGTTTATAAACATTGCCCAGGCCCTTAGTAACCATGACAACCCTTTCACAGACAGTCTACTTGATTACTCCAGGCTTGCTGTAGGAGTCAACTAACTAGACTAACTATGATCATCAGTCTATATCATTTGCGTTCCACTTCTGTCTGTCTGTCTGTCTGTCTGTCTCCTTATCTGTCTGTGTCTCCCTCCCTCCCTCTGTCTGTATCCCTCCCTCCTGTCTCACTCTCTTTCTCTATGCCTCCTCCCTCCTTTCTCTTTTCCCTGTCTTCCTCATTCCTCTGTTCCCCTCCTTCCTTCCTTCAGTCTTCCTCGTTCCTTCTCTCCCTCCCTCTGTCTCTCCCTCCCGCCATCCTTCTCAATCTCTCTCTCCTTCCATCACTCCTTCTCTGTCTGTCTCTCTCTCTCCCTCCCTTCCTCTCTCTCACTCCCTCTCTCCCTTCAGGGTCATTTGTGATTTGTGATTCCATCCATGTATATAGCCCGTTTCATTTCAGCCAATATATCCACCTCTCAGCTCTTTAGGGTCATGATTGTTTGTTCTATTAATGGATTTTTTTTTTTTTTTTTAGTCACAGTTGCTCACTTTCTCAATTTTTTTTTTTTTTCTTTTTTTTTCTCTCTTTCCTTCTTTTTTTTTTTTTTTTTTTTTTCTCTTTTCTTTTTTTTCTCCTCTCTCTTCTTTTCTCTTTTTCTTTTTTTTTTTTTCTTTTTTTTTTCTCCTCTTTCTTTTTTTTTTTTTTTTTCCCCCCCTTCTTTTCACCTAATATATTTCACATCTCATCTCAGCTAGATTGATGCTTTTTCGTTCTATGCAGTGTATATGTCTCATAATAATACAAAGTATTTCTTCTTTCAGCCTTTTTCAGACAATTCATTTCAACTTTCATCTTTAACAGTATTACAGTTCAGCTTCCAGCTTTTCTAACAAGCTCTTCACTTATTTAGGTAATGCAGTTTAGCTTCCAACTCTGAAAATGTTTCAGCAGTTCAGTGCAATGCATTTGAGCTTTAAGATGTTTCATACAATTTGTTTCATATTTCTGCATTTGTGAGTCATAATCAGTTAGAAAATCTACTCAGACCTCACAATGTTCTACATCTTTAGTCATTTTCAACTTTTAAAGCCAACGGGATGACTTCCGGTTATGACGTGCAGCTGATAAGTCGCACGAGTTGGGCTCGCAGCTAAATACTTACAAAAATCCTCAGAAAGACCACCAGAACTCGTATACAAGTATTAAAAAATCACTTAAAAGTTTTGCGAGACGAGATGCCACCAAAAACCATCAAATCTGGACACCATTCGAAGCCGTCTGTGCAGATGGAGGAGGAAAACACGGCGCTAGCAAGCAAAAAGCTAACCGAGGCACAGGTCGAATTTAATGCGGCTACAAACGATGACATCCTCAGCGCAATCCGGTCTCTGAAAGCTGACTTTACAAAACATTCTGCTGACACGCTCGATGCAATAAATGGCATTAAAACAGACTTACTGTCACAGTCGCAAAGAATAGGAGAGGCAGAAGAGAGAATCGCACAAACGGAAGATGTCTCAGCCCTTCAACACAAAGTTAAAAAACTTGAAGAAACAACTGACTTTCTACGGAACAAAGTGCAAGATCTGGAGGACCGCGGAAGGCGTTCTAACCTGAGATTAGTAGGCCTGCCCGAGAAATCAGAAGGATCTAACATGTGCGCTTTCATTGAAGGCCTGCTCTCCAAGGTTCTGAACGACACGTTCAGTTCAACACCAGTCATCGAAAGAGCGCATCGGGTTGGACAAGTTAACCCAAATTGCCCGACAACTTCAAGAGCGATCGTGATGAAGTTCTTGAACTACCAGGATAAGGAGAAAGCTTTGAGAGCAGCTAGGAAAATGAAGGAATTACGATATGAAGGACAACGGATCAGCTTGTTCCCGGATCTATCAGCTGAAACGCGTCAGCGCCAGCGGCAGTTTGATGGAGTGAAGGCTCAACTTAGAGGCATGGAAATCCGCTACGGTATGCTCTACCCAGCGCACCTGATAGTTACGCACTCTGACCAACGCCACATTTTTTAATCGGTCTCGGAGGCAGAGGACTTCATTCGGTCATTGCGTAGGCCTACCACAGCTTAAACGCTGTAGAAAAGAGGGGACTTGTTAACAGGACTCAATTCCTGTGTTTATTAAACAAAGGTAAAGTTTTGAGTTTTCCTAATTTATTTGACAACATGATCCATAGTAGCACATTGTCCACTTCATTAGGCCTATATGTTTGTGAGTAGCCTACTTAAGTTTAAAAATAACTGGACATGTGTCAAACTTAGGTTTTGCCTATGTTCTATTAGGGTTGAAATTATATTTGAATAATGTTAGTGGTCCATTTTTGTTCAGTATCTGGTTGTGAGCCCTGAGTGGTGAATAATGATAGAGAGCTTGCAAAATGTTGCTCCATGTTATATGGATCAAACGTGTTTCATAACTGCAGTTGGTGATTGGGGGGTATTCTCATGCTTTCCGTTTGGGGGAATGCATGGTGGGTGGGGGTGGAAATGGGAGGTTGTTAAGGAATCACTTCCCCCTTTTTTTTCTCCTTTTTTATTTTTATTTTTTTACGGTTTTCTTGGACACAGCAATGTCTACATGGTAGCACAAGATAGTAAATGATCAATAAGTCAGAGATAAATATCTGTAGCTGGAATATAAGGGGACTAAATAGTTTGGTAAAACTTAAACAAGTATTGGGTCGACTGAAACAAATGGGATCAAGTATAATTTTTCTACAGGAAACCCATTTAATAAAAGAAGATACTAGCAGGGTCACGAAGAGATGGCCGGGTCAGGTTTTTGATGCCTCCTTCACCTCTCGAGCTAGAGGAGTCATGATCCTCATACACAAATCTGTTCCATTTCAGTTAAAAAAGCAACATACAGATCCGTTAGGAAGGTACATAGTTCTTAATGGTACGATCTTGACAACACAAATTAATCTAATAAGTATATACGCTCCTAATATAGACAACCCTTCCTTTTACCAGAACTTCTTTCTTACAATATCATCATATTCCGGACATTATGTGATTTGGAGGAGATTTTAATTGTGTATTAAACCCAGTGCACGATCGCTCTTCAGGAATAGATAATACCCATCAAAAGTCTAAAAAAATTATCATTAAGTATATAACTGATCTGAATTTAATAGAGATTTGGAGGTATCTTAACCCAAGCAAAAAAGAATATTCATGCTTTTCAAGCACACACAAAACATATTCTAGAATAGATTATTTTTTAATCTCTAATAGCCTAGTTTCAAAAGTAGGTAAATGCTGGTATGATGGTATACTACTATCTGATCATGCCCCTATTACGTTTACACTCCAAATGGACAATCTTGTATTTTCCCCTCCCAGATTTCGATTTCAAGCAAGATGGCTTATGGACCCTGACTTTGTTAAATTTCTGGATAACAAAATAGACCTATATTTTCTGTTTAATACAAATCAGACAAGCGCTTCAGTTAAATGGGAGGCCTTCAAAGCCTATATTAGGGGGGAGATATTAAGTTATACAAGATATAGATCCAAAACATATCAGACACAATTAAAAAATCTGGAAAAACAAATCAAGATATTAGAGCAACATCTCTTTAGCAACAATGACCCTGTAAAGCAAAAATAAGTTATTGTACTAAAAGCCCAATATAATGAATTAATCAGTAGTAAGATAGCTAAGAACTTAATGTGGCTAAAACAATCCTATTACGATCAGGGAGAAAAACCAGGGAAGTTGCTTGCATGGAGAATTAAAAAAATAGAAACGGATAGAGCCATCAATTCATTAGCTCTAGAAAATGGGGTCAATATTGTAGACCCATTGGAAATAAATAATACTTTTAAATTATATTTTGAAAATCTGTACGAATCTGAATTCACCAACGATCTAGAAAAGCAAGACAACTTTCTTGATAAACTTAAGTTTCCTGAAGTATCGGAGGGGACAAGAAGTGAACTTGAGAGGAATTTAAGCTTAAAAGAGCTTTCAGAGGCATTATTACAGAGCATACATAGGGAAAAGCCCCTGGGCCTGATGGCCTCCCAACGGAAATTTAGAAAACGTTTGCAGGGAAACTTTTACCACACTTGCTTGAAATGTTCAATGAAGCATTTGAAAAAGGAATATTACCTTCATCATTGAGATCGGCACTAATTACCCTCATATTAAAACCAGGCAAACCCGCCAATGAAAAATCATCTTATAGGCCCATATCTTTAATGTCATGCGATACAAAAATTCTCTGTAAGGTCCTAGCTAAGAGAATTGAAGGATTTATACCGAACCTTATTATGAATGATCAAAATGGGTTTGTGCTAGGAAGACAAGCCCTCCATAACATACGTAGAGTCCTAAATATATTATATAAAAAACAAAATGCCAAGGACCATGCAGTCCTATCCTTGGACGCAGAAAAAGCCTTTGACAGGATTGAATGGGGATACCTTTTTGAGGTTCTTAAGAGATTTGGCCTGGGCGATGGGTATATTAAATGGATTAGGCTACTTTATAATGATCCACTGGCAGAATTAATAACAAATAACCAAATATCAAAACCCTTTCATTTAAGTAGAGGTACACGACAAGGATGTCCATTGTCCCCTCTGCTATTTCTATTCGCAGTAGAACCTCTTGCAATGGCAATCCGGAGTAGTCCTGAAATCAAGGGCATAACAATAGGTGAGAGGGAACATCGCTTATCTTTGTTTGCAGATGATATTGTGGCGTTTATTACAAATCTAGACCCTTCTATTCAAGCACTCAATAATATATTAACTGTATTTGGAGAGTTTTCAGGTTACAAAGTTAATTAAAGCTGCAAGCAGCGATGACGGGCCCTCGCTTCTTGCCCCGGGGGGTACTGGCAAATGCAACATCACATGTAGACCACACATTCTAAGTTTCATGTAAATCGCAAAACTTTTGCCAAGATAGAACCGTTCATGTTTCCACACCCACCTACAGGAAGTTGTTCCTCCATAATTGTGTTAGCTATCAAAATTCTTTTGATAACTTTTAGTCACGAGGGTCAACCGAGTTATATCCAAGTTTTCGTGCAGATTGGACTCATGGCCCAGGAGGAGTTAGACAAAGTATGTTTCCCATATATCGCGATGTGAATAATTAATAAAAAAAATTCTAACAGCGCCATCTAATGGCCGATGCACTATAAATTTGGCTTGGATGCTCAAACCCCTATACGGAACAACTTTGTCATATTTGGTGTCAATCGGGAATAAATCTTGTTAAGATACGCAACTTCCTGTTTCGACAGCCCCCTACAGGAAGTTGGTCCTCTGTAACTTGCGCATTGTGTTAGCTATCAAAATTCTTTTGATAACTTTTTGTCAGGAGGGTCCACCGAGTCTACATGCACATTTTTGTGCAGATGGGACTCATGCTCTAGGAGGAGTTAAAAACAGTAGGTTTCGCTCAAAGCAAATTAGCTAATTAATTAAAAAAAATTAAAACAGCGCCATCTAAAGGCCAATTGACGACATATTTGGCAAACAGCCTCATTGGCACATGAGGAACAACTTTCTTAAGTTTTGTGTCCATTGGAATAGCTGTTGGCAAGATATAACCATTCCTTTTTCCACTCCCACCTACAGGAAGTTGGTCCTCCATAACTTGCGCATTGTTTTAGCTATCAATATTCTTTTGATAACTCTTTGTCACGAGGGTCCTCCGAGTGTATATGCAAGTTTTCGTGCCGATCGGACTCACGTCCCAGGAGTAGTTAGACAAAGTAGGCTTCCCATATGTCAATATTTTGATGATTAAATAAAAAATATTAAAACAGCGCCATCTAATGGCCGATTGCAGCCAACTTTGGCACAGTTGCTAAACAGGCCAGGAGGAACATCCTTGTCAAGTTTCGGGGCAATCGGAATAATTGTTGTCAAGATAACACAACTTCCTGTTTAGACAGTAAGTTGCTATAACTTCCGCATTTTTTCAACTATCAAAATTCTCTGGATAACTTTTCATTATGAGGGTCAACAGATACTTCCTGCAAAGATTCAAGAAGATTGAAGTCACGACCTAGGACGAGTTGAAAAACGAGAATGAAAAACACCTGAAAAATGCATAATTAAAAATGGCCGCCTCCCGGATGGGTGGAGCTAATGAATGTAAATGGGAAATATGTCTGCAATGATTAGGGCAATATGGGTATTAAATCTGGTGAAGATCAGAGCAACTTTGTCCAAGTTAAGGCCTTCTACGCATTAGGGGGCGCTATGGAGCCCGCTTACAGGTATGGGCCAAATCGCTGTACAGTCTCGCAAAGCCCCCAGGTGTTTATGTGGGCGCCAATTTTTGTGAGTTTTCGTATTGAGGCTGTCAAAAATGTGCCCAAGGGCTAAAACCAATCAGGGTCACATAGGCCATGCCCACTTTGACCAGTCCGTACCTTACTATAGGGGTGGCCTCATGAGTGGCCCTAGATGGTACCCATCAAATTTTGTAAAAATCGGATGAGCAGTTCATGAGATATAAACTTTATGTACTTGTAGTGCCCCCTAGTGGCCAATGTTCGTAAAATGTGTGGGGCACCTCCAGAGGGTCATGGCAAACAAGAATCTTAAGTTTTGCGTTAATAGCAATTATTTTGGTTGAGATATGGCAAAGTTGGTGTTTTCATACTTAGCTACACACATTTGTTTGTACGTAATATGTGCAATTTTTATCCTATAAAAATTCTTTGGATACCTTTTTGTCAGGTCCGTTTAGAGATGCTACCTGCCAAGTTTCATGCAGATCGGTCGCACGGTCTAGGAGGAGTTCGGCAAAGTAGGTTTTCAATAAATCGGCATTTTTCACGCATAAAAGTGTAGGCGGAAATGGGCGTGGCCTATATCAGGAGATTCAGCTGGATCCAGGGAATGCGAAGATATATGGTTTTTGAATGTGCGATGTACGGCTTGGGAGTTATAGGGCCAAACGCGTGTTTTTCTGCAATAGCGCCTAGTGGTGCATATGAGTAATTATTTTGAATCTTTGCAATTTTCACCAGTTGTGACATGTTTGCAAATTGTTGTGAGTTTTCGTGCATGCTAACCCCCTCAAAAATGCGACGATGGACTCGGAAAAATAATCTGACGAAAAACAATAGGTTCCTTCGCACTTTCAGTGCAAGGCACCGTTGGGGCCTTGCACTTTCGTGCTCGGGCCCTAATAATAATAAAAGTGCCTTGCTATTATTGAATGGGGATGAAAGGAGAAACTGCCTGACTTCCAGGCAATTCGCCAGCTCCCCTGAAGGTTTTACATATTTAGGAATTAAGATAACCCCAAATATAAAAGAAATTATTCCAATTAATTACGACCCATTAATAAAGAAAGTTATAGACTCACTTGAGAGATGGAATGCATTGCCAATTTCTACTATAGGACGTATAAATATTTTAAAAATGTCAATTCTACCAAAATTTGTATACCTTTTCCAATCAATTCCACTTCCTCTTCCAGCTACCTTCTTTGCTATACTCAAGAAAACATTCACAAGATTTATATGGAACAACAAACGTCCTCGATTACGTCTGTCCTTACTCTATCTACCATACGAACGGGGAGGGCTTAAAGTACCAAATATAAAACTTTACTATTGGGCAGCTCAACTTTGTTCTGCTATGTACTACTTCATAGATACAGACACTCCAGCGTGGATAAATATAGAAAAAAACGGAATAACAATTCCATTACAGATGTATCTTTACTCATCTTCAATTAAAATGCTCAAAAAAGCGACGCATAATCCTTTCCTTAGGAATACAATTTCTGTATGGTATGAAGCCCGTACGTTTTTAGATGAAGAAATTACATTGTCAGGTTTGTCACCTATTTGGGGTAATACAAATTTTGTGCCGGGGAGAAGTGATCAGGGGTTTAAAAACTGGATGTATAAGGGAATAAGACAAGTAAAAGATTTATACGAGGAAGGTATAATGTTGTCTTTCCAGAAACTGATGAGAAAATATGATATCCCTCAGAAACATTTTTTTAAATATTTACAAATAACAAGTTTTATACACTCTAAAATACAAAATTATTTAGAACCCCCTTTGTCAATTATAGAAAATCACACTTTAAATCATTTAAAGGATAAAGGCAATCTGTCGTTCTTTTATAATATACTTTTAGAGGGATCAAAAGAGAGTTCGTTGTCCTATTTAACAGCATGGAAGAATGATCTTCAGGAAGACATTTCTAAAGAAGAATGGATGGAATCTTGTTTATTTGCCCAAAATCACAGCATCAATACTAGGTGTAAATTGCTGCATTATAAATGGCTTATGCGGACCTACATTACCCCAGTCAAACTACATAAATTTAATCCAAATATTCCAGATAACTGTTTAAAATGCAAACAAGAAATTGGTACCCTTTATCATTGTATATGGGAGTGTAATGAGATTCAAGGATTTTGGAAGGAGATTATTTTTATGATTGGTAAATTGGTTGAAGAAAATGTCCCTCTTGCACCTAAATTGTGTTTGTTTCATTTATACCCAGTAAATCTTGAGGTGAATGCAAGAAAGCGCAAACTAATTGATTTTAGTTTGCTTCAGGCCAAGCGTGCTATTGCTTTAAAATGGAAAGAGACCCAAGGACCCACCCCTAGTCAGTGGTTTAAAGAAATGACCAGCAACCTTGCCTTGGAAAAACTGACTTATGTTGTTAAAGGGAAACTAAAAGACTTTTACAAAATTTGGACTCCCTTTTTGCACTACTGTAACCAAATTGATCAGACAACATCGGATGACTGAAATAGCAAATTAAACTACACAATGTATGGCTGTGAATTGTGATATCAAAATGTATAATTTACTTATTTTATGGTTTAGTTTTGTTCTGGATGTTCTCTAATGTTTTTATTTATTTTTTATTATTTTATTTTTTGTCTATTTGTTTATATTATTATTATATATTTCTTTTTTGATGTTCAAACAAAAGCCAATAAACATTTTATTGAAAAAAAAAAACTTTTAAAGCCAACTGTTCAGTTTTGTGTCAGCTTTTAACTTTTTAATGACATTCATACTTATTAAAACGATTTCCACTTTTTCTACTATTCTCACTTCAACTTTTTTTAAGCTATTTACCAAGTTTAGCTTTAGCAATTCAGCTATTCAGCATTCCCACGCATTTTCTGCAGGAAATGCATTTTCTAGTTATATTTTGTATTTGCTCTCACGATCGCTTCCCACTGCCAGGGTTGCAACTGAAATAAAAGGCTAAAGCAACAACAGTTTATGGAAAGCACAAGTGTAATTATGGTCAGATCTTGTGCCTGACTGATGGAGAAGTTTGCTCTTCTTATGTAAAATATGCGGCTGTTGTGCAAACACCGCCTCATTTATGTGAACGCGCCCGTCGCTGGATTGGGAAACCCTGATGGTTGACTGAAGTAGTTGTTAACCACCGTCGTGACACAGCTTATGCAGGACTGTGGTTGTTAGGTTAGGTGAAGGTAACTGAAATAAATCCAGGGCATGTTGATCCTGCTTCGTAGTACAGGCCTCTGGTCACCTACTGTAGGTTCAAATGTGTTCTTGTCAGTGATTTAGTTAGTTATTTATGTTTTATTTCTGTGTCATGCCAAACATTTTGGCCCATCCCACATGGGATTACAAGACACCACAAATTTACTTATTTAACAAACATCTTCTACAACTACCTAACAGGAATTGACTGCAGTACACCTACTACCCCTGGTGGCAGTGGTCACCTGAATCCCTGGCTTTAACCTGTACCCTACATGTGCGTTATTAGGCAATACTGCAGTGTGACGGGTGAGACCACTCTGTGTTACAGGCATTATTTATTATGGGTGCTGCTTCTCTTTTGATTTACTAAGCCACTTAGGGCTTGAAGAGCCATTTTTCATGCTTTATGATTTTTATCAGTGTTTTAAGCCCCCAACGTCTCCATAACCATTGCCTAATCCTAGTGCCTTCCAGGCAGCGCTGCCGGCAATGGTTATGGTTAGGGTTAAGGTTAGGGTTAGGTGCCTTGAAGTCAACGGTCGCAGCGCTGCCTGGAAGGAGACGTTGGGGGCTTAAAACACCATTGAGCCTTTATGATGGTCATCAAATTTATCTTTCACACTGAAGAGCAGTCTGTTACTAAAAAGTCAAAAGAAACACATTACATATATATTGCATATTACTTGATTTTGACGATTTTCCCAGTAAAATCGTGAAGAATTTGAGTTTGATGAGAGTTGTGTCGCAGCAGGTTGCTTTCACACTGATATTTGACAGCCTGACTGCCTAATTTCAGTCTAATGTCCTCTCACCTCACTCAAGCCACCTGAGCCCTCCTTGCCCAGTCAGTCAACCAAATAGATATTATCCCCCACTCCCTTTCCTTACTTACACATTCATACACCTTCTGTTCCTGCCTCCCCCTACCTCTCCTACTTTGTGCTGGCACGCTGAGAGGCCTCTTAACAGGCTGTAGCTGATCAGGGTGGTGGACATCACCACTTTCGGTCTCACTGACCGCCTCAGCTTAGCCCGGTGGCCAGAGGCCAGCCATCCAGGCCTAGTCAGGCTGGTTCCCCATCAGTCTCTCAGCCACAGCTTCAGAGTTGCAGGATTGATGCTGCAGCAATCCCCCCCCCCACCCCCTCCACCCTCACCCTTCACATCGCATGACTGCACACATTAACGGAATTAGGCGCTTGAGCGATGCTTCCCGGCTGGGTTCCCTGAAGAACAAGAGCAGCTGCGTGGGGTTCAGCCACTGCTCTGTTGTTCTTTGTCTTTCCATCCCTATCTGTTTCTGTCCCTTGCTTCCTCTGTCAAGCCGCTGGATGTCTCACCACCTCTGGGCCTGTGTGCTGCACTAGTGGGAGCCAGGGTCCTCAACAAGTCAGAGCGACTGGATCCTTACAGCTGGAGCACGCTAACTCTCAGTAGACACACACAGATACACATTCGCAGAATGTTGAAAATAATTTTTAACTCAAGCAAATACATTATTTTCTTTCGATCTGTATTGTATATATTATATGGTAGTTGGCCACAAATGGTGTTATGTTTTAGTAAAAAGAAGAATTATTGGAATTCTCATGGCACAATGTATTCTTTGCAACAGAGCACAAGCTCTCCCTGTAAAGGAATCTGAATAACTTTTATTTGCCGAGGACATTACAGACCTGATGAATTTGTGGTTTGTTGGTGATATTGAATTTCGGTATGAAGGCCATGTTTTCAGAAGAAGCTGCTATTGTACTGTTTTTCCTATATAGTCCCCAAGCACAAAAGAGCCCCAGCAAGGATTTTTTTTTTTTTCAGAATCTATAATAATTTTGTACAACAGCAACTAAGGGTAGAAAGAAAGTTGATTAACTGTGCTCTCTCACCATCAAGGCTTTCAGCTCTAGTACAAGAGTCCTAGTAAAAAGCGAATTGACCTCAGGGACCTAGACTCATGCTTGTCACACGGCTGGGGAGTCTTTGTGGAGCTAATTAAAATGTTGAATCTGAAAAGGCATTAGAGGTGCTTCTCATTGGAATCTGTAGATTCTGTCTTATTTTATGGTAGTGATTGTTATCAATTGCTATATTACTACATCATTTATTATATTGCAATACTGTGTATTTTCATTTTTTTTTTGCAACTTAAAATATCTGTAAAAAAAATATTTAGCTTGATGCTATACTGTAGGTCTATTTTAAAAGTTGATTATCTTTGTTGTCACAATATTCAGAATTTATAGAAACACTATAATTGATTTCAAAGGGCCTGGTCCATCTTTCAAATACATTTGTGTGATATAGATAATAAAGCAAAATTTGTGTGTGGTAGAGCTGGGCCCTTCTACAATGTGTAAGCTTTAAATATCTTTAGATAAATATTTATGCGTTTTCCCCAAAATGGCTTTGCAAAAGGATTTGCTTTTTTCAAATCCCAACAAGACTACGTCAAAACCTAGTATATGGCTGGACCGTGTATAGTCAAAATGCTTAATTGTGGCCAAATTGTTACAGGGATAGTCAGCGGTGTTGTCTGTAACGTGAATATAGATATTAAATGTAATCTGTGGTAATACTGACCGAAAAATCGTATTTTCACCGCCATTGCGGTATGAACATGTGCAAAGAACACATCACAAAAGACTGAAATGCCTGAAACGTGATGAATAAGGAAAACCATTGTATTAAGGGATGGGTTTCGAAACCCAGTATTAAATGGGCCCCGGGGCTAAAAACTGTAGTATTTATCATCCTGCTGCAGCCTTTCCCCTGCTCGGGGCTGAGCTCCTCTAAACATACACACATACAAACATACACACACACGGAACAAAGTCAGCGGACAGCAGATCAGAGAGGCTGCGGTGGAGACAACTCCTCATTACTTACCTTGGCTGAAGTAGATGATAGTGATAGTGTTGTATGATTACTGCACCTTTATTCACCTGGCTTCCTGCCTCTGGTTGTTGTATTTTCAAAAGCGTAGTCCCCAGTTTTCTGTCAATTTAGCTCAACCGAGTCAGTAGCCAGGAAGATGCTTGTCCCCTGGTGGTGCTTTCATGGAGGTAATCAAGGGTGATCCTGTCTTTATTCCCACCACCGCACATGAAAGTAGGCCAGATAGTGAGTAGCAAAAGGTGTGTGTGTGTGTGTATGTGTGTGTGTGTGTGTGTGTGTGTGTGTGTGTGTGTGTGTGTGTGTGTGTGTGTGTGTGTGTGTGTGTGTGTGTGTGTGGGTGTGTGTGTGTGGGGGGGGGGAACATGGTACTATGGGGCACTGGGTTCTCTTGGCCTCAGATGGCAATGAAACAGGCTTTTTGTGCCCTGCAGTCACAACAAATTAGTGAATTAATAAGACATTTGGTGTTGCCTGGCCTTCCTCTTGACTGCCTGCTCTGCATGAGGGGAGCTGGCCTTGAAAATCCACACTGCTGCACTGTGAGTGAACATGGAGTCATGAAGCCCACTGGCCATACAATTTGACGGCCTCTCAGCACAACTTTGGACCAGATTAGGAAGGCTATGAAAAAGCCACTCAAATAAGCCTTTTTGTGAAAAAATATACTGTTACAGGTTTTTGTTTTTTTGTTTTATTATATGAACAAAGTGGCTGTGAGACAAAAAACTGGCATTGAGTTAGATCCTGTTCACTTGTAAATTTAAGAAAACAGCAAATTTTGGTGTAAAACAATTGAAAAGAATGCTTTTTGTTTATGGCATTGTTTTATGAGCTTGAATTTTCTTCTTAGGCCTGGTGTTGGCCTTGCTTCAGCGCCACAAAATGTCAAAACAATGCAGACACATGCATGACAGAACATAATGCTTTTTGAAAGATTTCAGTTAAGCTTGTGTGTTTTTTTTCTTCTTTTGCAAGTACCCTAGCACTGTTCTCTGTAAAAGTACAAGGCCCATGTTTCTTTGTGTATCTCTTGTGTGAAAAAGAGCAGGGAGTGCAGGAGGTGTTAGTGAATATGCATGCATGTGGACAATCCTGAGCACCGTGATGCTTTCCTCCACCCTGGGGAAAGGCTCCACAGTGTCACTGCTGCCCATACTCGGTGGCTGAGCAAGGAGGGCCAGGTGGTGGTGCCGAGTGCAGCACAGTCAAGCGTGGACGCAGCGCATGCTGACATTTGCCTTCTCTGACTGCTGCGGGGAGAGGAAAAATCTGCTTTTCCATATGCTTGTGCTCGTTGCAACCCTTCCCTCCACCTACTGCCCCCCCCCATCCCACTGCCTCATTCTGCTCCCCTCTCCCCAGTCTCAACCAGATGGCTCCCTGAACATTGTTTACCTTGGATGACGGTCCCAGATGCAGAGTGTGTCCATCGGCATCCCCATTCCGCCCAGTTAGTTTTCTCATTCCTCTGCTCCCTCTTAGCCAAAGTGCCAGTCGCAGCTCTTACACTCAAGTTGCATTCAGTCTGTTGATTTTGTGGATCCTCTTACAAACACAACAAGTAGGCACATACATCTGCAAACTCTTTCTCTCAATTGCTTTCTCTTTTGCTCAGTTCACATTTTGTAAACACATCTCTTCACACCTTCTTTGTCTCACACCAAATCCAGAAATACACTGTTTGTTTTCCTGATCAGGTCTGCAGTCTTACCCCATCTCCACTTGTTTTCCATGCATTGTGTGTGTTGACATATGGGAGCTCCCTTATGGCTGCATATTGAAGTTGGAAATAGGCCTCCAGATGTTGCCAGCACGGAAGGCCAGATGCATTTCGCACTGCTGGGTGGAGCACCACAAAAGCCGTCCCAACAAGCTGAACCTTCTCAGTCCCCAAACTACAAGACAAGCCTAAAAATGCTCTCTTCACTGTTGACCATTTTTCAGTTAGGCCTAAAGCACGGAAATTTAACGCAGTTGGTGCAGTCAAGAAAAATATATTAATGCAGCAGACCTGAAAGAGACTGTACTGTATGTGTGTGTATTCAAGTATCTGTTTTTTTCTTCGCAAATCTGTTTAACTTGTGTTAACAACTCTGTTTAAGTTGTCCTTTCACCCACATGAGTGGAATTTAATTGAGTCTAAAATGCAAGTTGCCAGGCCACGAGTGAAAAGCCTACGGTTCACATTCCAGCAACTGTGTCTAGGGCACTGCCGCTTATGTCCTGGCCTTGAAGAGGAAAAGCTTGCAAGGTAGCAGCCAGCAGTGGAGTTACCACCACTGTAGGGTGAATGGCTTTTTCAATAAATGTGTTGTGCACAAGGAGTGGTTCTGTGAATTGAATGTTCAAGGGCAAGGCCGCTGTATGTTGAAGAGAAGAGTGGTGAGAGTAAAGGTGCAGGTTATTTTGATGATTATGATGGTTTATGGTTCAATTGAATTTCCTTTGTTTGAACATAAACAGGTTCAAGCCATTGACCTCGCTGCTAGCCTGCTCTCTTGACTGGCTTATATGGAAGAAGTGCTCAATGTGCACATTATTTTTAAAGGGAAAACTCACATTTCCAACCTTATCTCTATCGATCTGGGTTAGGAATATGGTGTAAAAAAGTATGCATTTTTTCTGTGTTTCTGGGGCTCATCCAGCCGCACCTGCAAAATCTACTGAACTACAGAGTGCTACTTTAGCTTTGGTACATGTAGCTGCGCAGCGCAGTGCCATTCACAAACTTCCTTGTTCTATTCTCTTGTATAGACCCTTTGCACATGACGTCACACTCTACTCCCGCGAATTATGAACGCCATGACGGACGGCGGAAGAGCTATTCTGTAGACGGACGGCAAGTCAAACGAGAACGTGTTTGCTGCTTATATACTGTGTATGGTTCGCTGTTCTTGTTCTCACGAGTCACATACACAATCTGCAGAGTAATCCTCACCAACACAAGCATGTGTATGTATTGCCTTTCTGTTTTAAATGACTGATAAATAATAATAATAATAATACTTCCTCACCCAGCTAGCTGCCGTGCTAACCAGCTGTTCCTGCTAACAGGTCCCACATAACTATCATCGGTTATTCACTGACCTACATATCCCAAAAAGTAAGCCGTTCCCTTGATCATTTAACTTAACACGCATACAAAAATATTGGTTAAATTAAAGATGACATGGCACGGAAACTAGCTCCAAAAAGGCCAAACAACTGAATTAAATGCGGGTCTGCGGAGCTCCTACCCCGGTTAGCCGACCAGCTAGCTGTCGAAATATCCACCGATCAACAGCGAATAGAATCACAGATAAGACGATGGCTAGATGTTACATTATGTGTGGTTAATACTGATCATAGACACTCCGTGATTTACTGCATGGATTAGCGTGTGATGAATTATTTCCCAGAGCTGGGATGCGTTCAGGCATCCATTAGAGAGTTGCATCGGCTCAGCCAGTGAACAACGGTACGTGCCTGTAGCTAGCTTGCCCTGCTAGCTGATAGCCGTTAGCTGCTAGCTGCCGTCCTGTGAGTGTATTCAGACAGGCTTCTGTGATAATCATCCCAATAACAATCCACGGTGGTGTGGCTATGTCCTCCAGAGTACAGGTCGTGTCACGTATTGAAGTGTATTCCCCCTAAAAAAAAAAAACAGTAGTGCGGTAGTAGCTGCTAGTTGTAGCAAGAAAAGGTAAACAGTAGTGTGCCGATCGGAGCCTAGTGTGTGAAGAGTGAAGAGCAGATTTGTTTACAAGGGAAGAAGCTTGGAGTAACGTAACTATGGAGAATATAGCAGATATACAACACACAGAAGAGCCTTTTGAGTTATATGGTCGTCCTTATTTATTCGAATCCGAGTATACAGACGAAGAACTAGCCTCAAGAGTTGGAAAGAACGAGACAGACAGAGGGGCAACAGGCAGATGAACTTGCTGCTCCAAGCGCAAGCTAAAGCTAGCCTTCAGTAACTGGAAGGCATAGCCACACCACCACCGCTCCATGGATTGTTATTGGGATGATTATCACAGAAGCCTGGCTGACTACACTCACTGGACGGCAGCTAACGGCTAACGGCTAGCGGGGCAAGCTAGATACCGGCAGGATCGAGACAGGGACCAGGGTAGGTGAATTTAAACAATGTCTGAAGAAGCCATGAAGAAGAAGATAGTATAATTATTATTATTACATTTTATTTAGTGTTATTTATTTGAAACTAATGAAACTTTCCGCTCGTCTACTACACTATTTAGCTTGTGCTTCCGGTGATTCTGCCGTCCGTCATGGCGTCGTCACGTGGTCGTGGTCACGTGTTTGCAAGGGGTCTATTGCAAACTAGCTACTTTTCCATTAGTGAAAATATGAGTGCAGAGAATGTTATGAACAAGGTTATTACAGTGTACGTTTTTACAGTGTTTTGGCTGATTCAAAGAGAAGAGAAGGGTACGCAGTTATTAGGGTTCCTCATTCAATACACTCATGGCTTGGCCCGACCGTAGCGCTCTTTTTTAACATTCAAACCGTATGGGAAATTAAACCGGTTTACCAGATCAACTGGTACACCGCCCAGCACTGCGTGTCAATACACTGTCTCTGATCATCATGCTGTCCTCTTTACTATCCCCACCTCTCTCCCTAGGCAACGTACTACACGTACAATTACATTTCGAAACATCAAATCAGTGTGCACCCCAGTCCTAACAATTGTGTTAGCCACCCACTTGACCACCAAAACAGCACTGACCACAGTGGACGCCATGGCAGCCCACTACAACACTGCTCTGTCTCTGAGCCCAGACTTTCTCGCCCCCCTTAAAACCTGTATTTTCTCCTTCACCCATTACCTGTTCGCTCCATGAAAGCCTCTGGTCGCCGACTGGAAAGACTTTATCAAAGAACTGACCTCACTGTCCACCTGGAGGCCTACAAAGAACATGTGAACTCCTACAAAAAAGCTCTTTCTAAAGCCAAGACAAATGATTGCATCACCCTCATTTGCACCAGCAAAACTACCCCAGAATGCTGTTTTCCACTATTAACCGCCTGCTATGCCCCATTGACACCCACCATCATCTGGTTGAACCTGATTGTTGCACCAAGTTCCTGGATTTCTTTCAGGCCGAAGTGGATCTTATCTATCAGCAACTCCTGGTGTGTGCCCCATCCACTTCTAATTCCAATCAACCACAGGACATTGCTCCCTCCCCTGCTCATCTGCCTCAGCGCTGCCTCTACTCCTTCACGCCTTTGGACAACCATCTAGTGACCAAGCTGATCACAAAAGCAAAGGCTTCCACCTGCTCCCTGGATCCAATGCCTACAGCCCTGGTCAAAGCATGTCTGCCTGTCCTGTGTCCCATCATGGTGGATGTCATCAACTGCTCCTTGGAATCTGACCTACTACCCACCTACTTTAAAACTGCCTCAGTTACCCCTATACTCAAGAAGCTAGCATCGGATCCAGAGGATGCAAACAACTATCGGCCAATCTCCAACCTTCCATTCCTTGAAAGGCGCTATATAAATGAAAGTTATTATTATTAGGGGTCCAAGCCCGAGGGGGCAAGGGAACCGCGTGTCGTGGAACCAGCGGAGCGTGGAACCCTATTGTTTTTCTAAGGATTTTTTTTCTTCTTCTTCTTCTTCTTCTTCTTCTTCTTCTTCTCCGTGTAAAACTCCGACTGCAACCTAAACCGTACATGGTGGGGGGTTGCCCTTTTCAGGACTGGTCCAAAACCCCGCAAGGACCTCAGGCGCAAACATTCACCCATTTCCACCACCAGGTGGCGCTATAGCAGACAAAAACGCGTTTGGTCCTATAACTCCCACATCGTACACCCGATATTCAAAAACCATACATCCACGCGTTCCCTGGATCCAACTGAATCACGTGATATAGGCCACGCCCATTTCCGCCCAGACTTTTATGTGTGAAAAATCGTGATTTATCAAAAACCTACTTTTTCGAACTCCTCCTAGACCGTGCGACTGATCTGCACAAAACTTGGACCGTAACATCTCCAGACTGACCTGACTAAAAGTTATGGAAAGAATTTTTATACGATAAAAATTGCGCATATAACGCACAAACAAATTTGTGTAGCTAACTATGAAAACACCAACTTTGGCATATCTCAGCCAAAATAAATGCTACCAACCCCAAACTTTAGATTATTCTTTGGCATGCCCCTCTGGAGAGGTCCCCATGCGTTTTACCAAAATTGGTCACTCAGGGGTGCTCACAATTTCAAAAAGTTTAAATCATACGAGGCGCGCATCCGATTTATACGAAATTTGATGGGTACCATCTGTGGCCAATTCTGAGGCCAACCCTAGAATGGAGTACCGAGGGGTCAAAGTGGGCGTGGCCTATGGGACCCAATGTGACCAAACTCTAGATTCACCACTTACACTAATGTGAACAACTTTAAATTTACAGGGTAGATGGACAATGGGCCGTGGATCAAACCTACCAAAAATTAAACATGTGGACCACTAGGTGGCGCTATAATGGTTTTTTGTCATTAACACCCACAATACACATCACACATTAGAAATTCTTACATCCACGTGTTCCTTGAATGATGCTGAATTGCCTGATATAGGCCAAGCCCATTTCCGCGCAAACGTTTTTTCGCAGTGTCGCGCAACGTGCAAAACCAACTTTTTCGAACTCGTCCTAGGCTGTGCGACCGATCTGCACGAAACCTGGTAGTTAGCATCTCCAGATGGACCTGACAAAAATTTATGGAAATCATTTTGCTATGTTAAAGTATGCCAATTTGACAACCAAACAAATTGTCCCAGCTAGCTACCACACACGTATCATATCATATCTCTGTTAAAGTTAAAGTTATCACCAAATGACTTGAGATCCTTGTTCAATATTCCACTACGATGCTCCGTACCAAATTTGGCGAAGATCGGCCTTTAGGGGGCGCTATAAGCAACGTTTATTTGTTTTCCCGCCAATTTTCTCAATGCATTTCAATGGGAAATTTGCAATTGCAATATCTCTGCCACAGTAAAAGCAATCAACACGAAATTTGTGGTGCTCATTCGGCATGGCGTTCCGAGACTCCGTACCAAATTTGGCGTAGATCGGCCATTAGGGGGCGCTATAATAAAATAAAAGTGTTTTGCCCTGTTAATCAACGTTAATGGAATATTTGCAATGGGAATGTATCAAAGACCTTGCAGGTCACACTTCTCAATATTTACTGATGTTTACCTCCTACCGTTATGTTTTGGTTTTCGCTTTCGCGTGCTCCCCTGGTTTTATATATATTAAAACAAACTTCTTAACAAACCTGACAAAGTTTCTACAACCTTCACAGTGGACAAATATTACTCTTTTCTCCCACTTTTTCAATCCAAAATCGAAACCATTCATACACCCTAATACCGTGCAATAAAACATTGCAGTTGGTGCTAAGTGGAGAGTCTGTCAAAGTGTGATTGGTTACGTCGGTGGCATTGATTCTTAATTTCCCACGAAGTTGATCGTGGTCCCGGGTCAGTTAAACTTCTCATCTCCAATCCTATCTGTATTTGTGAGGAAGCTGGCTGTCCTGAGTTGAAAGCCTACTTTAGGGCTTCATTATCGAGTTAATAGCCGCGTGTGCTCATATCGGCTGCTGTCGATTTCCTAAGGTTCTGAAATGCAAACAACTTTTGACTACTTTATTTTTTTTAAACGTTGTGCGCCTGTTAGCACCCTCGGAGGAAAACATCAATTGGCGCCTATGACACCATTTACAACAACCTGACCACCTCCCCTGCTCTTTCAACAACCACACCTGCCGGTACCTCCACCCTCTAAGTCACTCTCTCATTTCTCTCTGCTGTCCCCTGTGGTCAGGGGGGTTAAGAAGTTTGTTTATTGTAGAGAATTGTTAAAGCTACTCTGTATATGCATGGAGAGGCACTGTTAACCACTACATTTGCAACGGCAGAGTACCCCAGACCTCGGGCATCAAAGCTCTCGATATTCACCAACGTTTCCCCCCCCTATGTAATGCTTCGGGTCCCGCATTGGCACAGCTTTGCGGGTCATCGGGGGCGATTTGCGCGGCTTCCCTGGTGCGTCACGTACGACTGGAATCGGAGGCGAATGGCATCGGAGGCGAATGGCATCGGAGGCGAATGGCACCGGAGGCGAATGGCATCGGAGGCTTGGGCCCCGTCATAACTGCTTGCAGTTCTAGTTATTATTATTATTATTATTATTACTACAGTAATAACTTTCATTTAGCAAAAAAAAAACTTAATGGTTTTTTATTAAATTCCTTCAAAGTCTTCAATACATATAAGTCTGGACAGACATGAATGTAAACTGCAACTTGACTGGTTGGTGGAGGCATACAACCACAAGGCAGTATTTCTAGTTTGTCATGTGATGTGGCCAGTAGAGCAGTTACTGTTCCACTGTTGGTGTATTCAAAGATGCTCCAACATCTGAGATTTTAGAGACAGTTCCTGAAAGAAATTTTATTTGCAATATAAAGAATCTTTCGTGAAATGTCAAAAAAACTTTTAAAGTTAATTTCCATCTTCTCTGGAAGGTAGAAACTCAATCTAAAACTTTATGACACACATCGAAAACATTTTTTTTTTATTCAATGGGCTTAAACATCATGAGCATTTACCAGAACCATAAGATAAAAAAGAAAAATGGTACTGCTCACAATATTGCTTAAAATAATCATAAGAGTACTTACACAATTTTGAATTCTTATTAAAAGATAGTTAATTCTTACCAATTCCTACCAAGGTAATATCAATCAAATATTAAAGGGGTGATAGAAGGCAAAACCGATTTTACCTTGTCATAGTTGAATAACGACAGTTCGGTGGGTAAATAGGACATACATAGAAGCTCAAAATCCCATTGACACCCCTTTACTATGAAAATCTCATATTTTGAAACTGCCGCTGAAAACGGGCGAATCTCAACAAAGCTAGAAGCTTACGTAACCATCCCAAGACCTGTACCTTTGTCACGCCCATGGGTGTATTAAGAGAACGGTCACGCCCCAACATTTACATAGGCTACACAACTGACCTGAGATCAGGTAGTCTTCTGAATCTAGGTCGCGCAGATCTTTGCTATTCCATTACAAAATTCACTTCTGAGTTTTTTTTATGCGAGAAATCAACTATGTAGAGGTCAAATGTGGGCCGTTTCACGAAAATTGATGTCTAATTGCAAATTTTGTCTGACTGTGTGTCGGAGTTCAGCGGCCGGTGCTGCCTGGGTTGCTGCCTCGCCGCCCGGCCTGCCTTCCTTCACACACCCCGGCCTGCTGTGAGCTCGATTGAGCTCCGTCACGGCTGGCAGCCCGCGGCACTCCATACCCGCGCAAAGTCACCGTTTTGTGGGTTAATGGACTACCAAACGCTGCTGCCTGGACAGAGCTCCAGGGCCTGCAGCTCCCCTCTTCCTGCTAAATGGCCGGTGTGTGTGAGTGAGAGCGCGGTCAACGAGCTTGTTACGCCAGCAATCTCTTACCACAGGTTCTAGTTAATCTTATAATGTGTGTAATTATAATATGTTGAGTTATTTAAACAAACGATCGGTGAAATAAATGCCTCTTGTCTGTGAGTCTCATTGATAGAGCCTGGATGGAGCTCTATCAATTAGAGCTAGCTGGTCTCCTCTTAGAATTCCTCTGAAATTCACAAAAATTTATAAAATTGAAATCGGACACCATTGTTAGCTTTGTAAGACCTTGGGATAGCTGTGATATAAGTGCCGTGACGAAATTCAGCGCTTATTTCTACGTCCCATGTTTTCTGATATAAAACAAAAATTGAAAACAGGTCAATTTGACCAGAAGTCAACACAAGGGTTAAGGGTTCCGGACGTCACACTTGTTTTCTCATTAATGCCTGTATAGATGTATGAATATTATTGAACCCCCGTTGTTTTTCTACTCACTCACCAGATTAACGCCAGTTAAATTAGAAGTGATAATATTTAATATCTTTTGGAAATTGAACTTAATGCCTTAATTGAAAAACAAAAAAAAAAAAATTCAGTCTTTGAGAACACCAATTTTCTTTGTGAATGAATAATGTATCGTAAATAAATAAATGTTCTTCCTTAAAATAGAGGGGGCATTAGTCAGTACACTCCTATGTTAAATTCCCATAGAGGCAGGCAGATGTTTATTTTTAAAGGCCAGTTATTTCATGGATCCAGGATACTATGCATCCTGATAAAGTTCCCTTGGCCTTTGGAATTCAAATAGCCCCACATCATCACATACCCTTCACCATACCTACAGATTGGCATGGGGTACTTTCCATAAAATTATCTCTCAATGCAAATCAAACCGGCTATTAGGCTAACTGAAATAAAACCAACGTGTGTATGTGACAATGTGTAGTCAACGTGGATTTGTTTAAATGAAAAATAAATTTTCTCCTTAACATCCGCTGACGCTCCCGTAGCTCCGAACGGGCTCATCCCTTATATATATGTCAATGGCTCATCCCTCCCCCCGCGCGTTTGCCATAGAGATACACAAACAACATGGCAGCGACTGGGACTAACATTAATTATTTTATTTTTAATTATTAACCAGTCGTTTCATTACTTACTTATCCGTAATCTCCGCCGAAATGACCGGCCGCTCGCGGTGCACTGTCCCCGGCTGAGAGTCACCTATTCTCGGTAACTGAACCACCAGCTACAGCTGACCTGAAGGAGCTCCATGCGGGGCACCAGAGGCCGTGTTGAGGAATTCTTTTGCGGCTCAACACATCTACTAAATGCTGCTGATACAACCGAGCTGTGACGGAGGTCAGTAGCGGCTTAAACAACTTGCAATCGCCGCTGTGTAGCACGGAGCTCCGCTTCGACGTTTGTTTTTATCGCTACGAAGGAGCTTGCTACAGGTATGCTACATTCAAGAGACCATGGGAGGTTAACGTACGTTACTCAGCAACAGGTGAAAATAGGGGCAAGGCTGCGCAATAACGTTAAAATGATTTGAACTTTTAGCGAGGAACGAGAAGTGAATTACCACCTGTATGTGTGAAAACAGCTTTATCTCACTCATCCGTTTTGTTGTTGAATATATAGCCCCCAAAAAAAAAACCAATTTATATTTCCACAAAATTGGCATGAATAATCATAATGGTACATGCCCCATGTGTGTGTATGAGTCAAAACAAAATAAAACTTGTTTTGAACAATTTCTTTGTCATCTGCAGATTGATTTTAAGTAGAGGGAGAAAAAAATCGATTTAAATCTTAAATCGGATTTTTTTTGAAAAAATCGGGGATTTTATTTTTAGGCCATATCGCCCAGCCCTACTAGTTACCCACTAAACTGTCATTATTCAACTATGACAAGGTAAAATCAGTTTTGCATTCTATCACCCCTTTAAGGTCAATATCCAAAAGATGATTTTTTTATTCCTCTTTTTAGTCAACTTTAGCATGGGTTCCTATACTCATGAGCAGCACTGTGAGTTAATGTATGTTGTGCCAAAGAGATCAGAAGCACCATGTATTACTATGTATTACTATACTGAGCTTGTCATTCATCATAGAGCCCAAGATATCCTGCATGAAGCCAACTGGCTGGGATTTTCTAGATATGACAAACTTTTCTAATATCATATTGAGTGAACAGCTCTATGCCTCAATAAGCACCTTCTAACTTCTATTCATTGCCTTACTCATCTCCCTCCCTTAACTAACAAATCCATTAGCACCACCTCCATTTCTTCATTCGCTCTGAATGTAATGTTACAGCCATTCTTTCCCCAACTGCAACTACCAATTCAACATAGAAAGCAGTGAAAAATCTAATTTTCATTTATTGAAGACTATAATATTACAATAGTCTTTAAATTAGTGTTACCTTTAAATTATCCATATTTTGTCCAGCTTGCATGATAGACATGCTTCAACTCATGACATTTGTAGTAGTGTTTTAGCGGATGCCATTACACTGAATTGCATATTTTGTTCTACATTGTATATTAATCACTGGTTGTTTTTTCTGACTTAATTATACTTTAAGTCAGTGGTTCCCAACCTTTTTTCCTTGGTGCCCCCCCTACTCATGTCTAAGAAAAGCTGAGCCCCCTCCCCCCCCGAAACCGAAGTTGAGGTAACTCTCAAGATAGAGCCTTACTTTCTTTTTTGATACAGTGGAGTTATCAGCACTCTTACGTTTCTCCGCCATGTTTTATTCATAAAATAGTGATGCCGTGGCGGCAGGAAAAACGAGGATACAACAAAAGATATAGTTTTCATACAGACTTTTGTATACATTATATATTATAGTGTATTATCATAATTTGTTTAACATGTCAAATATATTTTTTTTACCTCAACCTCAAACCAGATAAAGACTTGCGCCCCCCCTGTGATCTTTGCCATCCCCCCTGGGGTTGCCCGGTAAGGCATGGATACCCGACCCGAGGCTGACGGGTCCCGACGGGCTGGACCGGGTTCGGACAGATATTTAGAAATTATGGCTCGGTCACATCAGCGCGATAAGGCATTTGTTGTAAATGGTGCTGCGGCTCCTTTTAAGAGAGCTCAGTGTGTGTGTGTGTGTGTGTGTGTGTGTGTGTGTGTGTGTGTGTGTGTGTGTGTGTGAGGTAAGTGGGCAGAAGAGAGATAGCCTAGAGAAAGAGGAAGCATGCGTGTTGTAGATAATGCAACCGGAGCAGAGTTAGTGGTTATTCATGTTATAACGTGGGCCCTGGAGGTAATGAGTCTCTCCTGGTTTTCTGATCACGGTCGGAAACGAAGCGATCAGGAGAGGTTAACACATTGAACATTTTAACAGCTGATTAACGTGCGCTTGTTGCCCCGTGTGCGCTGATGCGCTCATCTGTTGACATTTCCGAATGCCTTCCTACAGTTGCTTAATAAAAGCTTTCCACAAACGTAGCCTACATGTGTCATTAGTATGAGGCAAAACAAATGAGATTTTAACTGTGTCGGGCTCGAGCCGGGTTCGGACACGGCTCTGTTGGACACGGGCCGGCCTCGGACAGAAAAATTCGGCCCAATCCGGACTCTAGTGCCCGGACCCCAGGTTGGGAACCACTGCTTTAAGTGTTCTGTGTGAATGTGTAAGTTGTTAGAGGAGAACAGGAGTCTCTATCAACAGATCAGTGGCAAAAAACCTAATGCCTTGCTTAGAGCTAATGTAAATTTTTGTCTCTCCTGACCATTATGGCACTTGGGTAACAATGCAAAGTTTAGAAAAACGTAGAAATATCCATTATGTGATCACTAGTTACAAAGAGTATGGCAGCAAAGGGTCGCTTTGCTCCTTTGAAACTTGCTGACAGGTAATGGTTTTGACAGAATACACATTCCATTTAACTCAACACATTTTGTGCATGAGGGCTTGAACCCTCTTCTACTTTAATCTCCATTTTCAGGATTCCTTACGAGTAAGCAAATCAGTAACTACTAACGTGTCAGTAACACTGTTATTGGTATTGTGTCATCATGGTGTTGGCTTTTTTGCTAGCTGCTGGCACACCATTAGTTCGCACAGCTACACTACCTACTCTAGGCTGTCCCCCAGCAGACTATCTGTATGTCACCGTTAGATTCTGACCATCTGTGTCTGATTTACTGTTAAATGTTAGTTTTCATTGGTGATCAGGAGTAACAGCTGGCTCTGGAGAGCCATCTCTCTAACCCCAGCCCCCACCCCTTCCTCACTAACCAGTGGAAACTTCTACAGCTGTCATCTGCTTTCCCAAATGACCCAGCTTTCCTTCCAGCTGCCATCCCAGCACCCTGCTCCCAGCCCTAGTCTCGCTTCAAGGCTAAGCCCAATTTTTTTTCTGTATCCTGCCACAATCTCAATCTAAGGGAGGCCGACTTCTACCCTCAATTCCAACCAAATTACCAACTCAGCCACCATCTCAGCTCTATCTTGAAGCTTGGCTGCCAATTCTTAATACAAAAAAGACAACAACCTTAAAGTAAAAGCAAAATCAGGGTTTAGAAACTGAATCTTTTGTCAATTTCAAAGACCACCCACACACAATATCCCCCGTTATGTATCTGTAATTTCCAGGCTTGTATTTCTATTGAATAATTTTACAAATATACATTATTGCATCACTGACCTGTTTTGTTTTTTTCTGTGTTCCAGGAGCATCACCCAAGATCATCAAGCTGCAAGAGGAACCATCAGATTACACTGACTCGCCTAAGGGCAAGAGCCCAGCCATCAACAGCACCTTGGTCCCTGTCAAAGGCATAAATAACCTTGGTAACACCTGCTTCTTCAATGCTGTTATGCAGGTTGGTATAACTATGAGTTGGTTCAAACATGAACATTTTCTGTGCGTGTGTGTGTCTATACTGTTAGGGCATTTTATTGTGCATTATGAAATATGGTGCAGTTATATTACAATATTTAGTCAAAATAAATACTGAAGGAAATCGCACAAGTAGGTGTGATGCACACTGTTATAATACATCTGAAGCATGAATACATTTCTTAAAGGTGGATTCCCAGGTTTTCTCTGGTCGTGTCATGGTGACTTCAAACCAACATGCCTCTTCAACAATGAAGCAGGGTTTTTTCCGCCATTTTGTTCATCACCCTCAGGGCCTTCCTCGTTGATTGAAATTTGAGTGAGCGCGCTTTACATGGTTTTCCCTCCCTCTGCCTCCCCTCTCCCTGTCTATTTGTATTGTCTTCTTGAAAATTGCAATCTTTTTGGTGAAAACACATAGTTGTCAAAGGGTGAGCTGTGTCTGCATTCACAATGCCAGCTCCATTGTGTGTTTTCCATAGCAACTGTCTTCATTGCCAGGATGTGACAAGGAAAAGGGAAGGAAAAGATGTTTCTCTAACATGAAGGGGCAGTGACTGCTTCAGACTATCTCCTCACCAAGGACCTTCTCGTCATTTCAAACTCACAGATCATAGATAGATTTGAAAGCCTCTAACATTTCACAAGGGTATTTTACTGTAATGGACGACATTGGATTGCTACAAGCTTAGTATCAATACAGTTTAATATCTTCGAAGGATTATAACTTTTTGTTCACTTTTCTTGTCGACAAAATTGTTGTTTGGTCTTTTAATTTGATGAATCGTAAAACCACTGTATATGATCGATTTGATGATCCAATGATTTTATGAATAATGCTAATACATAATACATGCAACATTTGTTGATCTTATGAACAATACCTTTACCCATTGCCATTCAATGCATAGATGGATTGAAAATTGTTAATGAAATGTTAGTAAAACAGTCTTAAAATGATTCTTTTCTCTCCACAGAACCTGTCTCAGACACACATGCTCATCGACCTCATCCAGGAAGTGAAGGACAAAGGCTACAAACTGAGGATCAGCCCCACTATCGATACCAGTGTGGTACAGTCTGCTGTCCATCTCTTCTACTTCTTAAGCTATAGCGGGGTTTACCTGGGATTTAGGTGCAAATTAACTCATACGCTCAATTTCACATTTTGGTGACGTCAGGCAATTATTTGCACGAAGCTTAGTGGTTATCTGTTGCAGCAAGGGAGCGATCACTAAATCTCCATAACTTGGAGGAGTGACTTGTCGCTAAAATGACAATTGCTGGACCACCTTAAAGGTCATCCCACCTTAAGTTAGTTAGCCTCTGCTAAAGTTGTTGCTAGCTTCGTGGCTGCTAAGCCCCTTCACTTTAACCAGCAGGTAGCAAGTAAGACCGGGAACATGGCTTGGGTCTTGAGGAGTTGTAGCATTTATTCACCGGCAGATAAACTGTACACAGACTGCACTGCTACGTTCACAGCTATAACGTTACCTACATGGACACTCATTCCTCTCTTTTTGCCTCTCTCTCTCCATGTGTGGGCTGCAGCTGCTGCCCTGTGCACAACATGCAGTGTGTGTGTGTGGGGGGTGGGATTTGACACTGTTTGTGCCACTGTGTACGCGAACCATCATGCGGCACTCGTGCAGAAGACGATTGTCTTTACATTCATAAGCTTAGGCGGTGCGCCTACACTGTGTAATGGCAGGAAAAACCCTGTGTTGTCTCCTCCAAACTAAACAATAGATTGAACAAATCAAAAATGACTTTGCTTTTGAAATGATCATCCTAATGCTGCAGACTAGTTCAACGTTGTTCCCCGTTTGCATTCATTAGATCAGTCACAGCTGACTCTGATAATACATAGTTTTAATTAATTAATTGAAAATGGATCCTATGTAAAGTAAATGTTTTGGTATTTTGGCAACTTTCGGTCTAATTTTAAAACGTGTTTTATGAAGTAAATTTGAAACTTCTTTATGAGCATTTGTGAAAATTTTTATTTTGTTGTTATTGTAGTTTTGACTTTTTTAAATATCATCCTAATTAATAGAAGTAAATAATTAAAACTAAAGTAATTCTGAGTTTTCCAAAACTGTTATTATATAACTTGTATTGGCACATTAAGTTAAAGCTGTATTTGGTCTCTTCATATTCCAGAGTCCATTGACAGTAACGCTGCCCAGTCCAGAGCCCCTGACTGCGGCCATGTTTCTCTTCCTCCAGAGCATGAAAGAACCAGGGAAAGGACCGGTCAATCCCAAGATCCTCTTTAACCAGCTCTGCCAGAAGTAAGACGCTACTCCTCATATCAATTACCATAAAATCCCCCATGATGATACACTAGCTTCAGACTCAATTGATATATTTTATCTCAGGGTCAGTGAAGTTGTTAAACTGTACCATAATTGTTAGTTTTGCAGTTCTCCATCATCACAATAGCAGTTTACAACACAGGAGCCACAGATTTCACCTGCTGTCATCCCCTCACTGCTGTTGTGACCACTTTAACCAGCCAGACCCAGGTAGCACCTGGTTCCAGCTGAATGCCTTTCACGCACTCAAAGCTCAACCTACACAAAACATAATACAGGCACTGTACCTTATTAAGTGTGTAGCAGCAGCTACGGATGTGTCACTCTTTCTGCCACTTGCCACACTGCTGTGCCACCTGTGTCACATTTGATCCAGAGCGAGGTCTAACAGGCTGTGTCACAGGCAGAAACAGCCCTACATTTATGAACCAAACAGTTTTATTCTCTTTTATAAACAGTGTGAATTTTCAGTTGGCTGGGTTCTTGTTTGAGCATGGTATACTGCTGGTTGGGTCCACCCCGTGTGTGTGTGTGTGTGTGTGTGTGTATTTGAGTAAGGGGGGGGCACTGTTTAGTGGTGCAGGTGGGTGACCAGGGCATTTGACATGGGATGACTGCTTACGTCTCTGGTGCGGCTTTGACAGTTATTCTGGTACCTAGCTTTCATCAAAAAGTGTGTGTGTGTGTGTGTGTGTGTGTGTGTGTTGCCCCCCTCACCTGGTTTCACCTCAGGCAATTGTGCATTCAGACAGCAAGCGTTGCACACACCTTTATGCATTCATATGCGTCTAATTTTAAGTAGGGCTTATCTATTCCAGTGACATGCATTTAAATAGATATATATATATAAATTTTTGCCTCAGCACCCATTACCCATACAGTATAGTACACTTATACCACTGGTAAACTTTTATCAAGGCCAGTATGTTGTTTTATATATCCATAAAGTGAATGCAAATATGCAGCCCAAATATCCACACACACTGTTGTCAAATACAAAAGGGTAGCAAACAACAAGAATTGTGGGGAAGTTAGATATTTTAAAAGAAAAACAATGGTACAGCCCTCTTTAAAACTTTTAAGCATTTTCGGATTAAATCCATTGTTGCATAGGTATAGAGCTGAATCCATTAGTCGATTAAGAAAAAAAATCAATCTGCAACAATTTTGATTTAAAAAGAAAAAAACGTGAAAGAACCAAGATTTGCTCAAGTTGAGCACTTAAACTCATTTTCTTTATTTTAATCTCTACATCTTCACAGGAGCTGCAAGGTATCCAGGTATACTGTATATGGGGGGGGTGATCTAATTCTTTTAGCAACTTTTACCAAAAATTCAAAAGTGGTCAGAAGTCTTTGTTCTGAGTGACCTTGTTCATTTCTTGAAAAGAGCCCCTGATTCCAAGCAATGGCACCGAGTGAGCAGATGGGTTAGGGTTACGGTTAACCAGCAGGTAACAAACAGTTGCGCACATAAAAAGTCTGAGTCAGATAAAAAAACTTTGAATGTGAAAATAGCAAGAAGTTACAGAACACAGTGTGTGGAATTTCTTGGTTCTCCTGCATACTTTCTGGTTTGCATAGAATATTTTCGAATGGGCTATATGTAAAAATACCAGTTATTTTATTATATTTTTGATGGAGCCGCGGGGTGTTGCACAGGCCGGACAGGAAGTGTAAGGGCTAAAGCATCTAGTCAGCTTTCAAAATAAAAACCCTGTGGAGACTCCTGATCGTATATCACATTGCATCACTATTTTAACAACTAAAACAGCCACAAATCTTTATTCCATGATGTTCATAACTGGACAAAATGCAATAAACCATTTAACTATGTAGAATACTTACTTTTATGGTAGAAGCACAAAAATCCACAACAAAATCTCTGAGTTGGGCAAGCAAGACACTCCTGGGGTCCGTTTCAGGAAGGAGGTTTAACAAACTCTGAGTCTAACCCTGGTGTCTGAGTTGATTTACCCTGAGATGGGAAACTCTGAGTTTTCAGTTCCAGAACAGCTGATGTGAGTTGGTTCAATCAACTCAGAGTATGTTCGCACGCGTGCACCACCACAAGAAAAAGGCAGTATGAATGGAGCCATGATTCTACGATTCACCGTGGTAACAACCACAAACGGGTCGGCGGAAATACTCATGTGCACAAACAGCGAGTTTGAACCTAATATACAGTCTATGGTTTGAACATGCATTTCGTTAAAAAAGCAAGACAGCGGTTGCTGCTGCAAGAGAGATAGAATTGGTGTGGGAGAAAATTGCTGCTCGAGTCAATGCGTAAGCATTAACAGTGTATTAATTTCATATTTAATCACAGTTAACTTATAATATTACTGGTGAAAACTGGAATTGTATTACACCTATAATTTCATTTGGGTGCAATCCCGCGCCGAAAAAGTAAGCTACTACTCTATCCCATTCTGAGGCTGCAGCACCTTGATCATTAACAGAACTATAATTTGTAATAATTTATTTCTTTTTAATGGCTCTTACTGGTTTGTGTCCAGGGAACACTACAAAAACGTTTAAAAAGAGCGAGTCACACTTTTCTGATGGCTCTGCATACAGTGGCTTTACTATTACAGTATGATCCGTATACACACCAATAAAGAAAACTGCGTTTGCAAAAAACGAAATGCGACACAAAGAATCTGCTTGGATGTTAAAGCCTGTCCACGATGGCTGATGTTAGTGATATAAGTACGGATAAGGTATCTACATATCTGATGGACCTGTCCACGATGGCTGATGTTAGTGATATGAGGACGGATAAGGTATCTTAATGGACTGTGAAAAAAATACCTCTCAAATCGGTTATGTGGAAATGAAAATACATCTACAGTCGGGACTCAGTCATCTCCTGACGTAAACTCTCTGTGAAGTAATACAGCTTTTTCAACGACGGGATCGTCGGCAAAATTTATAATCTGACTAACAATACGTTTTTTTATTCATGCAGATAACAAACTGCATTAAAATGTGCCTGATACAAACTGAATGAATGAATGAGGAAATGAGTGAGAAGAAACTTGAGTTTCTCTCAGTCTGAATGAGAGAAACTCAAGGTTTTTTTCTCAGTTTCTTGAAGAAAACCTGCTCCCAACCAGGTTAGGTTCACAGACTCAGTTACCATAGTAACTGATTCTGAGGTTAAGTTACCTCTCTTTCTGAAACGGAAAACCCAGTTTCCCTCATCTCAGGGTTAACAAACTCAGAGTTTTCACTAAACCTCCTTTCTGAAACGGACCCCTGGTGTGGTATTGTGCATGGCGGATGACAGAACAAATCCACAACACAACCGGAGTGCGCCACATATGCGCCTAGTGGAATCCCCTGGTAATACACTCCTCCACATAGCAACTCATTTCCATTCAGTCAGGTCTAAAGCTTTGAGCTGAAAGGACAGAGTCAATAACTGCTCCTGTTTACAGAGCTATTTTTCTCCATTTTAGTGACCTTTGTGATGGCTACACTCTGTGAACGCTGCAAGCTTTTGTCACTCCAAGAGGTTTGTGTGTGCACTTGGCCTGTGGGGGCAGAGAGTGCTTTTCCATTTCTCTTTCACTGTCTTTCTCAGTATGTTGATGTTGACAGGTGGGTTAATAAGGATTTCTGGCTCCAATGGGGGCCAGTTTGAGTGTTTATGTGCAACACTGGAGCTCTATTCAGCCTATTTATTCCGCTATTTCCAATAGTTTGTATTAGGGCTGAACGATTTAGGGAAAAATTCTAATTGCAATTTTTCTGCCAGATATTCGATTACGATTCAATTTCAAATCAAGATTTCCATTTGAAAACAATGAATTGTTCAGCCCTAGTTTGTATGTGTGTTTCTGCACGTGTGTGCACATACATTTGACCTCAACCAACTGAGTACTCCACAGCCTGCCTCTTCCTCCTGCCAGCGAAAGGGGTCTGGTCTGGGCATGGACCAGTTCCAAGCTATGTGGTTTGGATGGTCAGCACCACACACTCTATCTGTTGCCAGAGAGGGTCCCAGCTTGTACACAGGCTTTTTTCTTTTACTACCAAGCATCATTGTTGTCAAGACTAACATTGGATTAAAGAATCAAATATGTATTTACATCCTCAGGGGCACCTGGAGTCTGAGGTCAGGGACAGAGGTTTTTATACAGCCTTTGTTATTGTGAATATAATCCAATCTCTATGTATATCTAATGCATAAGCTGGACAAAAAGGCCGTACAGAGGCATTCATCTACACCTGTTTATTTCAGGGACTGATTCAATTTTCACAGCCACTGGACACTTGAAAACATGAAAATGGTGCTGGCTCTCTGCTCTATCCATGTGCTGTGTACATACCCACATCTTTCAAATGTTGTTTATCAGCTTTTATGGGAAGCCTTACATCCCTGATAGAAATAGCAGAGGACAACAATATATTTCATCTAGTGCTCTGGCTGGAATCCAGGACACACACACATATCTACGTGGCCATAAATGCAGTAAACACTCAGAGGCAGGGCTGGCATGCTGATGTACTCAAAAGGAAGACCGCTTTCATATTGAACAAAAGAGGCAGATATTCATAGTTGCTTCAAAAACTAATATAAATATTGGTTTGTGCATATACACTCACCTTAAAGATTATTAGGAACACCTGTAAGATTTCTCGTTAATGCAATTATCTAATCAACCAATCGCATTGCAGCTGCTTCAATGCAATTAGGGTGTGGTCCAGGTCTAGACAATCTCCTGAAGTCCAAACTGAATGTCAGAATGGGAACAAAAGGTGATCTAAGCAACTTTGAGTGTGGCATGGTTGTTGGTGCCGGACGGGCTGGTTTGAGTATTTCCCAATCTGCTCAGTTACTGGGATTTTCACGCACAACCATTTCTAGGGTTTACAATGAATGGTCTGAAAAAGTAAAAACATCAAGGATGCTGCAGTTCTGGGGGGCCAAAATGCCTTGTTGATGCTAGAGGTCAGAGGAGAATGGGCCGACTGATTCCAGCTGATAGAAGATCAACTTTGACTCAAATAACCACTCATTACAACCGAGGTATGCAGCAAAGCATTTGTGAAGCCACAACATGCACAACCTTGAGGCGGATGGGCTACACCAGCAGAAGACCTCCACTAAAAATAGGAAAATGAGGCTACAATTTGCACGAGCTCACCAAAATTGGACAGTTGAAGACTGGAAAAATGTTGTCTGGTCTGATGAGTCTCGATTTCTGTTGAGACGTTCAGATGGTAGAGTCAGAATTTGGCGTAAACAGAATGAGAACATGGATCCGTCATGCCTTGTTACCACTGGGCAGCCTGCTGGTGGTGGTCTTATGGTGTGGGGAATGTTTTCTTGGCACACTTTAGGCCCCTTAGTACCAATTGGGCATCTTTTAAATGCCACAGCCTACCTGAGCATTGTTTCTGACCATGTCCATCCCTTTATGACCACCATGGACCCATCCTCTGATGGCTACTTCCAGCAGGATGATGTACCATGTCACAAAGCTCGAATCATTTCAAATTGGTTTCTTGAACATGACAATGAGTTCACTGTACTAAAATGGCCCCCACAGTCACCAGATCTCAACCCAATAGAACATCTTTGGGGTGTGGTGGAACGGGAGCTTCGTGCCCTGGATGTGCATCCCACAAATCTCCATCAACTGCAAGATGCTATCCTCTCAATATGGGCCAACATTTCTAAAGAATGCTTCCAGCACCTTGTTGAATCAATGCCACCAAGAATTAAGGCAGTTCTGAAGGAGAAAGGGGGTCAAACACGGTATTAGTAGGGTGTTCCTAATAATGCTTTAGCCGAGAAGCGCAGTCAAGGGATTCTAACTTTACAATCTGATGATTAGAATCCATTCACTTTGGTCTACCTTGTATATTTTTAGGAAACCTGAAAATAAGGATATGGACAGTCTTTATATCCAATATAGGCAAAAAATAGTACCTGTGCAAATGAGCACAAGTTGATAAATACATTGTTTGTTACAGGGAGCCACAAGGGCAAAGGTGGCAAATACTTATCCTTAAAATCGTGTAAGTTGCAGCAAATGACACAAATATTGCACTACAGTAGAACCAAAAATGCTTATTACATGGCTCCCCTAAAAAATAGAATAAAAATAACATGATAATCTGTTGTTTAGCTAATATGTTATGGTGATATGATAAGATGTTGTATGGTCTACATACTACGCCATATCATTATGCTTTATTTAGCTTTAGTGAGGCAAGTAGAAAATAACAAATGTTTGAAATACCTTTCTAAGGGACCAGAGGTCAATAGATACCAAACATGTTGATTAAAAAAAAAATTATTTGAAGGTATCTATATTCCAGAGTGGGCTTTAATTTGATATTGTGATTGGCTTACAGGCATTCAAATATACCAATATCTCATGATATCGTATGCATAAATATGCCTTTGCATTTTTAATCATTTTATATCTGTCACCTAGCAGCATATTCAGCCATGTAATGTAAACCTTTTTTCTCAATCTTAAAACCTGTATTTAAACAATGTGGTTGCCTGTTTTGTTGTTGGTAAATATACAATCACGAAATTAAATAACGAAATGTACAATGCATGGCACCAAACAAAGTCAGATATGTGTATGGCTTTTTTGTTCTCTATATTTGTACAATACACATTTTTTTATTAACATATTGTAAATCATTTTTGTATGCCTATGTGTGAGGATATGATGGATGAATTTATTATATGAACTGTGTGTGGGTGCATTGTGTTGCTCATTCAGTGCGTGTGTGTTTGTGGGTGGAGCTTGTGTGGCCTTGTGTCTGGTACTAACTCATCCGGCTATTAATTGTGTTAGCACCGCAGCTGTTTGCATTGGCCAGATTGAGAGCAGTGCTACAGGGCCCTTCTGCTTTTCTCCACTGGGATGAGCTTCCAGACCTCCTCATTCCCACTGATCCCCACCAACCTTTTCATTTTTTTTCTCTATACTTCTCTGCGTCCGTCTCTCACTCTTTTTCTGTCTCTCACTCTTTTTCTGTCTCAGTCCTTCTCAATTTTGCTTTATATTCCTCTCTGTGTCTCTCTCTTGGGAGATTGACAGACTAGTTAGCCGAACAAGAGGGAAACATTCCTTTGCATGCTGTTCATTTTTTGGGCTGGCGAATAAATTGCATATGTGCAATCTACCATCCTCACCCCTACAGCCCCCATATGTCTGCACAAAAGGGCAGAAGAGACAGAGATTGTGTCTGTATATGTTGGAGGGGAGACGACTTTAGGCTTCTCCAGACCTCATGGTTATGACCTGTGTTGAGGGCAGGTGGTTGGCTATCTCTCCCCCAACTACAGACATCCATTCTTGGGCCACATGTCAGTGTGTCTCAGAGGGATGATTCATTTAAAGTGAATTCTTTCAATAATGGACAGCATTAATGAAAACAATGGCTACAAAACACTGCAGCCAGAAAGCACAAATGGCTGTGAATATTATTACTGTGTATATTAATAAATATTTATCAAAATGGTGCTGGCTATCTGTCAAAGAATTGGTGGCCAAGATTCCCATTTTAAAAAAACGTCGTCAAACCACAATACACAAAAGAGATCTCTTTGACAGGAGATTTGTTAATACTACACCATAAAGAACTGACGGCTACTGGTGTAATCCATAAAGTACCAGTGAAGGACCACCAGTACTATTAATGGAGTTAACCCGCCACCCCAACTCCACATTGTCTGAACATTCTCAACATTTGACTGATGGCTTCTGAACCAGTGATGTGGCGTCTTAGAGTGTGTTGTGCCCGTCGGACCAACCTGTCCTGTGGTTATGTGGCTGGTTCGACCCAACAGGTGGCAGTGGCTCTAGCCTTGGCTGCCCATCTGTCCCTGGCATCTGTCCCCACATCTGCTTCACTGCGGACGGCAAGGGGACGGACCCAAGGAGAGCCTCCCCTCTAACCGCTCTGGCATTAATGTCCAGGACGGATATCCACCAACTAAATGGCAATTACATGTTCAGCTGTGGTTTGACTACTGATTATCATTATTTGCTCTCTGCAGAGCACTTTTTCCTTGAAATGGACCTCTGTATTCTACCGAGATAACCCGATGGAAGAAAGACTGTGTAAATTGGCTATTCATTTTAGAACCTTGTCTTTGAACCTTTTGTGACTTCCTGCCAGCATAAATTATGATTGAAAGTCTGTGGAATTATTTTTAATTATGGAATTACAGAAAAAAAAAATGCATGAGGATCTAATATATCATTCCTGGTTAAACACAGGTTAAAAACAAATCTATGAAATAATTGATTGAAATAATTTGAACTTTTTGCTGGGAGGGGGAGTCATGGTGTGCTTAATTATGACACCTTCATGCTTATCAAGATGTGCATTGTTAAAAAGTTTTTTGTTGAGAAAGGCATTGTGGGGGTTTTCTCCTATTGGCGTGTCTGAAGACAGACAACAAAGATAATGACTAAGTAGGAAAAGGGGCATTAAACAAGAGGTGTCTTATTTTATTTGAGATGTACCTAATTTCTCACATTTATTAACTGTTTAGCAGGAAACAAATGGTCCTCCTGGAAAGTAAATTAAAGCTAGTGTCATCTTTACAGTTACAAGGCTTTTTTAGGTGCAACTTAAAGCAGAGGCTAGTTTAATTTGCCAGCTGGGGTGCAGCATGTAGATTGCATATTATACATTGACTCAGCTTTTACCAGAATATAACAAACTGTTAAGCCTTTCCTTGTAAGGTATTGAACATGTTTGTTTAAATGTAACTACCTGGGTCTGTCAGAAGTGATACAAATGTCTCTATGGTAAATACTGTATGTAACACAAAGCTGTAATGGGATCAGGTTAGATTACTGTCACATATCAAAACACTGAAACTAAAATGTAATAGGTTGAAAGTAACTTTTGAAAGTGTAAATTTAGATTTTTAAAACTGAAAAATAGGATTCAAATATGTTATGTTAAGATTTGAATGTCTAAAACAATTCACTCTTACAATGTTAGCAGTGTACTGCTTTCAGTGTTACAAATCTGTGTCTTCAAAGGTTTAAAAATCTAAGATGATTGGCTTAAATTCATTATTGGAAGCCATATGACTTTTTTTCAGTTTCAGATCATTTCACCTGTTAAAATGCCATCAGAAATGCAAAAATGCAAAGCTGAAAGAGCAGGTTTGAATCTCTGAAAAGAGAAAAAAGTGAGTTAAATCTCTGATAGGACTGTTGAATGTCTGCAAAGCAAGTTTTTAAACTTTTGAAGACACAGATTTGTAACACTGAAAACATTATACTGCCACAGTGAGTATACCCAAATTGTCAAAATTAGAAGGTGATCTGCAAAACATGATTAGACAGAAACAAAGTATTGTTTCCCAGATTTACAAATTGTTGAACAGCTTCCAGGCAGATAAATGGAGTGCCCTTCAAAGCAATTTGGAGAGAGACCTGGGGGTGACATTAGATACAGATGTTTGGGGTTCTACACAATCTGAGTGGTCTAAGATTAATCTTTCACTCTTTTCAATGGACACTTAATCAACCATGACTTTGTTATACCGCTGCTCAGCTCTGTAACACCTCTGTTGTACTAGTGATTGCTTTATTACCTCCACCACGCAGGTTATGTTTTCGGTTCGGTTTGTTGGTTTATTTGTCTCTCAGCAGGATTACAGAAAAACTGCTGGCCCGATTTTCAGGAAACTTGGTAGAGGCATGGGCCAAGGAAAAACCCATTACATTTTGCAGCGGATCCAAATCACAGGGCGGGCACACAAATAATTCTAAACTTTTGTTTGCGTCTGGGAAAATTCACACTGTATTAACATTGTGAGATAGAGCATGCCTTGGCGGAGGTCCGCACTATTTTTCTTGACTTTCATCAATGTTTTTATTTTGTTTTTTTCCCAGGGCTCCACGCTTCAAGGGCTACCAACAGCAAGACAGCCAGGAGCTTCTGCACTACCTGCTGGACTCCATACGAGTAGAGGAAACTAAAGTGAGCTTACTTATTTATACATACACCTGTAATGGCTGTAAAAAGCTTAAACCCACATGGTTTTTCAAAGTCTAGAATATATTTGGTGGGGATCTTTTGTCATGTTTTTTAAAGTTTTAATTTTCGTTTGGTATAGGAAAATTTACTAAAAGTGAAGACACCACATAGTTAGTCGGTTTATAACAAAACTCGAGGCAATCCGGTGTTTTAAAACACTTTCATTTTTTAGCCACTCTAATGCTAAGTGAACATGCAAAACTAAAATGGTTTACATAGTAAACATTATACCTGCTAAACATCACCATGTTAGCACTGTAACTGAAAAGCATGTTGACATTAGCATTTAGCTCAAAGCACTGCTGTCCTTAAGTGCAGCCTCACAGAGCCGTTAGCATGGCTGTAGAATTTGTTTTCTTCTTGATTCGGCAAATTGTATTTTTGTTTAAAATTTTGCTATTTTCCAATTTAAAAAAAAAATTGGATTGCTGTAATTGTGTTCATGCTAATATCCAAAATGAGTTGATAGTAGCACCATAAACAGATATGTCAAACAGAGGTGCCCGGATAGCTCAGTTGGTAGAGCAGGCGCCCATATATAAAGGTTTACTCCTCGATGTAGCGGGCCACGGGTTCGACTCCGACCTGCGTCCCTTTGCTGCATGTCATTCCCCCTCTCTCTCCACTTTCATTTCTTAAGTTTTTCTGTCGAATAAAGGCCTAAAAATGCCCAAAAAATAATCTAGAAAAAGAAATGTCAAACACACATGGAATTCTGTTTGTTTTTGAAAGCCATCCTTGACTAGCGTGTAAGACATTCAGCTGTGTGTTTGTGGGTGGCTGTGTTCTCTCACATATCCCAATATCTTGGCTCTAGACAGTTTTGTGTTTAAACCTTATGGTGCCATGTTTTTGGCAAGTACAGAGAACCTCTTCCCCCCAGGCCTTCACGGGGCAATTAGGAGACCCTACAGCAGCCCTTTGCAGGGCCCCTGTGGCCCCACCAGTGGTTATGTGAACCAAGGAGGAGAAGTTAGCGGGTGTGTTTAGTGGTCAGGCCCAGACCCAGGAGGGGCCGCAGGCTGAGCTCCCCTATTCCCATTTAAAGTTGTGAACACTGACAGTTGTGCCACTTAGGGGACTTGCAAGTGGCACACCCGGCATCATTGTGTGATCTTGGGAAACCCACAGCTGCTAAATGAGCTCCACGGCCGTCCTATTGTGCTTGTCACCCACAGCCCCCTCCTACACACACACACACACACACACACACACACACACACACACACACACACACACACACACACACACACACACACACACACACACACACTCTCATCAGCCCATCTCCCAATCCAATCAAGGAGGTAAAGAGGGAGGGGGTTCAGCCTCATCTATTCATTCAATCAGAAACTAATTTATACGGCCAAGCACAAGTGGCATTTTAGCCTACATTGTTGAATTATTTTTAAAATGAACGCAAACATTAAACTAGTTACTAACTTTTCTAATAAATATGAAATGTTATAGAAGGTTTCTTAATGTAGCGTGTCCAAAGACTAGACAAACATGACACAAATATTTTTCCTTAAACTGACAGCGAATAATCTATACCTGAGTCAGCCAGTATAAACCCATTCATTTTGAATAGGCATATTTGAGTAATTCATATATACCGTTTAAATATTATGCACACACTGTCCTGCGTGTTTGCCTCTGATTTTTGCAGTGGGTGTCGCCAACCTTTTAGAGGCCCTAAGTGTTTGTGTTGATTGGCCATTAGTATCAGAGATCTAAATATGCTAATTTGGCCCCAGTCAATTATCACCAATTAGCTGAGATGGTAGGTATTACTCTCTCGGGGCATGGACTGTCCTTCTTCGCCCTGTCTTTGTTTTAGTTTCCACCCCTGCACCCTTGTACCAGCAACCCTCTCTACCCCCTCTAACCCACTCCCTCGGCCCATCCTGTGTGGGACAGTGCACGCTGTTACTTTATGGAGGGAGGGAGGGTGGGGGTTACTGGTAATTAATTAGTAGGAGAGCCTCAGCCTGGTTTGACTGCTGACTGAGGGGTGAACGCTGGCCGGGCTGGGATTAACAGGACTTTTTGACCTAAATAGCCATTCTAGTGCGTGGGTCCCGGGACAATGGGGGCTGACTGGTCTCGACCACAGACATAGACCATGGCCAATTATCTATTGATTGGTGCTTTACTGTGGCTGTGCCTCTTCACAGCTCTGTCGCCAACACACGCACTGACCATGTCACCTTCAATGAGTGGGCCCTGTGAAGAACGTATAGACACACACAAACACTGTTCATTAAGAGATTTACATGGTAACGTTTTTAGACATGCACAATAATTATTTTACACTAATGATGCTTATAATAGGTATACCTGTCAAACTGAGCTATAGGCTAGACTTTGATATTTCACTAATGGATGTAATAGAGGGAATTCAAGAAAAATATCCCAGAGTGAGGGGAGTTTTATTTTAATTCATGTATTTGTTTTGCATCTAGGAATATCACTTTAAGTGACCATTTTTATATTATTTTGTTTTTGTTGTGTCCAGAGAGTGAAAGCGGGAATTCTGAAGGCTTTCAACAATCCCACAGAAAAGACAGCGGATGAGGAGACCAAACGTCAAGTCAAAGGTTCATATACTCGCTGTAGTGGATAGATGGCCAAGATCAATGGTCCCATCTTGTGGCAGTAAATGGAAATACAGCTCAGTTACTAATCAGGCAAAGGGTGGTTTGATGGAAGACAGAGCTAGTCTATGTTCGATACAGTGGGTACGGAAAGTATTCAGACCCCTTTAAATCTTTCACTCTTTGTTTCATTGCAGCCATTTGCTAAAATCAAAAAAGTTCATTTTATTTCTCATTAATGTACACTCAGCACCCCATCTTGACAGAAAGAAATTTATTAAAAAAGAAAAACTGAAATATCACATGGTCATAAGTATTCAGACCCTTTGCTGCGACACTCATATTTAACTCACATGCTGTCCATTTCTTTGGATCCTCCTTGAGATGGTTCTACTCCTTCATTGGAGTCCTGCTGTGTTTAATTAAACTGATTGGACTTGATTAGGAAAGGCACACACCTGTCTATATAAGACCTTGCTCACAGCTCACAGTGCATGTCAGAGCAAATAGAATCATGAGGTCGAGGGGAACTGCCCAAGGAGCTCAGAGACAGAATTGTGGCAAGGCACAGATCTGGCCAAGGTTACAAAAGAATTTCTGCAGGACTCAATGTTCCTAAGAGCACAGTGGCCTCCATAATCCTTAAATGGAGGAAGTTTGGGACGACCAGAACTCTTCCTAGACCTGGCCGTCCAGCCAAACTGAGCAATCGTGGGAGAAGAGCCTTGGTGAGAGAGGTAAAGAAGAACCCAAAGATCACTGTGGCTGAGCTCCAGCGATGCAGTAGGGAGATGGGAGAAAGTTCCACAAAGTCAACTATCACTGCAGCCCTCCACCAGTCGGGGCTTTATGGCCCGACGGAAGCCTCTCCTCAGTGCAAGACCTATGAAAGCCTGCATAGAGTTTGCCAAAAAACGCACGAAGGACTGCCAGACTATGAGAAATAAGATTCTCTGGTCTGACGTGACCAAGATTAAACTTTTTGGTGTTAATTCTAAGTGGTATGTGTGGAGAAAGCCAGGCACTACTCATCACCTGCCCAATACAATCCCAACAGTGAAACATGGTGGTGGCAGCATCATGCTATGGGGGTGTTTTTCAGCTGCAGGGACAGGACGACTGGTTGCAATTGAAGGAAGGATGAATGCGGCCAAGTACAGAGATATCCTGGAAGAAAACCTCATCCAGAGTGCTCAGGACCTCAGACTGGGCCGAAGGTTCACCTTCCAACAAGACAATGACCCTAAGCACACAGCTAAAATAACAGAGTGGCTTCGGAACAACTCTGACCATTCTTGACTGGCCCAGCCAGAGCCCTGACCTAAACCCAATTGAGCATCTCTGGAGAGACCTGAAACTGGCTGTCCACCAACGTTCACCATCCAACCTGACTGAACTGGAGAGGATCTGCAAGGAAGAATGGCAGAGGATCCCCAAATCCAGGTGTGAAAAACTTGTTGCATCATTCCCAAGAAGACTCATGGCTATACTAGCTCAAAAGGGTGCTTCTACTCAATACTGAGCAAAGGGTCTGAATACTTATGACCATATGATATTTCAGTTTTTCTTTTTTAATAAATTTGCAAAGATTTCTACATTTCTGGGGGGGGGGGTTCTGTCAAGATGGGGTCATTTTTTAGCAAATGGCTGCAATGAAACAAAGTGAAAAATTTAAAGGGGTCTGAATACTTTCCGTACCCACTGTAAACCTTAACTGTCACATTTGTATTCATATTATCAATAAAACCCAGTTGTATACCTGGCCTTTATGTCACTGTTAACACTGAAACGTTAGACAATTAATGTCATCTTAATTTCAAAAAGTAAGCCTACATATGCATTTTTAGTCCAAGACAGGTTAACACAACTAGTTCTCAGCCTTAATTGGAGGTATAATAGTGACCTGGGGTCTCGTTTATAAAACTGTGCGTAGGATCTTTACTATAAGTGTACGTACGGCCAAAAGCCCAAAATGGCGTACGCCAAAAAAAACTTATAATTTATAAAACCGTGTGTACGCACACCTGTAAGCAATGTTCCTTTTATAAATCAGAGATTACCTACAAGCGTGCGTACGTGGATCAGCCTCTTATCCCTCTCTGTACACGCCCATTTTTAACCATAAATAGTCAATGCAAAGCACCTCGTGAATGCTGATCAGTATATGAATGACACTGGCATTAAATTATAATTTCGGCCTGTTCTTGCACAGTGTATGGAACCCTGATCTATAGACTACATACAAAAAACCACTTAGCTGTCTGACATTTCCCTCTGAAAACAGCCGGTTTCCCCCAGAGTGGCGAGGACCTGTATTTAGACCGGGATGGCACGGTTCCGGCACGTTGACCTCTCTACTGGACCCAATTCAGTACATAGATCCAAGAGCTCAGCTTTAGAAAATCTAAATCGGCATATTAGCCAGTCATCGTCATGGTCCCTAAAGTCTCTTTTTCTCCCGATTCTTCCATTAGCGTAGTCCTCCTGCAGGGCCAGCAGTGCCATCATGCAGCATTACGCACAGGTTCACCGCAGTATTTATATGTTTACAACAATTTGTGATTGTTAACACCTTGCCAAAATCACAGCATCAACTAGTGGTATCCGTCACCCCGAGATACAATTTGAAGATGAAATAAAGTTTAATAGGCAAACACACTTTTCTTCATGCAGGTTTTGTTACGAACAGTATCAAACTTCGGACTGATAACGAGGACATTAAGGGTAACGATTGCGCGAGAGCTTAACGGCTGTATTTTCAGACTTTGACATTTGATGATATATGCACAGTTTTGAAGATAGATATTTAGTTATTTACACTGTTTTCTGCAGCTATCCAATGGTAGGGTATTTGATGCTATCCTGTATTCCATGCAGTCGGGCCATCTCCTCCTCCTGCGCTTCTGTAGCGGACAATGTGACGGCGAGACAGCGCCAATTAAATATTAAGAACAAATTTTTATATAAGATTTGAGTTGGAGGTGTTTATGGAACAAGTATCACTCAGTACAAGCGCAAATAACACTGCTGGATTTCATCTTCATGGTAATGTGGATGATATGGAGTGAAAGAATGTGCGTGAGGCATCAAAAAATATAAAATATTACGAGTAATCTTATTCCCATTTACTCTCTGCAGTCTGACTTCAGTTCACCACATCACAATCTGTGTCGCCAATTCCTATTTTGTCTCCAAAATGTGCGTACGCATCGGTCAGAGTTTGCGTGGAGGACCGCACATTCTCCCGTCAAGTTTGTTTTTTAGAAATCACAACCTTTGCGTGGGAAGTGGCGTACGCACATTTTCAGCCCCGTTTTGTGCATACGCCACGTTTATAAATGAGACCCCAGAATGGTTAAGTGGATTGAATTGACAGACTATTCATTACATTGTTCAATTGAAAACTATGTTTATCTTTCCCACTAGCATATGGAAAGGAAGGTGTGAAGATGAACTTCGTTGACCGCATTTTTGTAGGCGAGCTGACCAACACAATTATGTGTGAAGAGTGTGAGCATGTAAGTGTTATAAGAATAGTCTGTGTGAGCCAATCAGGTTCAGGCAGGCATAGCTCAATGGAACACTTAGGAAGGGCAGGGTCACACTATATTCATGCAACCTTATCTTCAGAGCTTTTGAATGCAGTAAATGTGTAACCCAGTTACTACCTAATGCTTTGATGTGAAAGCTTCCCCACCTTTTTCATATTTCGTTTTATTTCACTACTGCTTTAAAATATTGCTGCAGGAAGGACGATTGATTGCCAGACGATTTCCAGCAAGACTGGCATTTTCAAATCATGAATTGACAGATATTTGTCACTGACCTGAAGTGAAGCTAACCAACATTAAGTTGCCGTTTCTCTTCTAGCTGTTACATTCAGGGAACATTTCTGACTTCAATACCCACAACCAAAGGATGTACCGAAAAATAAATCGGAGGAATTCTGAAGTCAACAGAAAAAGCAAAACTGCAGCAGGCATTTTCAATGAAGTGGGAGCTCAGAGTTGTTAACAAAGCAATAGCCACTATGAAAACTAATTAACATCCTTGAAGGTAGAGAGCACCAGGTGACAACTAGCTGATTGGCCATTATAATGAATGTATATACTGCCGACACTGACCTGTGATTTCTCTTTTAGATCTCCACAGTGAAGGAGGCTTTCATAGACATATCTTTACCCATCATAGAGGAGAGGGTGAGCTGCTACAATTGTTCATAAGAAAATAAATGCAAATAACATTTAAGAATGATGAGTATTACTATCATAGAGTATACCTAACCTAATAAGTAAGAAAAACAAAGTGCCACAGTTATTTGACCGATGGAAAGATATGCAAGGCTTTGCTCGTTAATTGTTTTTTGCAGAACAAGTTCTGCCACATACTGTTTATGGTTCCACTTGGATGATGCTTTATTTATTGTACTCAGATATCAAAGCCATCCAACCCTGGTAAGCTGGGTAAGGGCAACCGGGAGCAAGACACCCACGTGACTCACAATGAGCAGGTTCTTTACGCAGCGCACTCGGTCAACAGAAACACTAAGAAGCTGAGCGGACAGGTACTGTTTATATTCATGCTTCTCAGTGAAATTATTATTCATTTGTTGTTTTTCTGTATCATGCTGCATGTTTTTTTTCTCTCCAATGTCTGCAGTCTGATGTAGATAGATATGCACACATATTTTTGCAATGTGCAAAGCATGGGCCAACATTATATTCATTTCATGATGGGTAAGCTAATAACTGATGTTTTTCTGATGTGTAATTATCACTACATATTTATCAAATTTGGTACTTCCCCTCTAAAGTATTTCACATCCATGTCACACCCTATTTCCACGTTGACTCTGCTTACAGATAGAGCCACAACGCTTGCACAATATTTGGCATCTGGCACATCAGGCTAAACAATGCAGGATATTTCCGATGATGTACAGGGTGGAAAAAAAGAAAAGATTGTTTACTGCAACAAGTCACCAAGCTGTCTTGCTATATCTTTGTGTTACTGTATATGGGGCCAGAGAGATACGTTTTCTTATTTCAGTGTCAGTTTCCAGTTATCCTTACAAAAGTAGTATATCTGCTGTAGCACGTGCCTATGCTGACAATGCTTTAATTCACATTTGAGTTGTGCAAAAAATTATGTTGGCAGATGGCCAGAGCAAGTGAATCAAGATCCTTTTTAACCCTGACACAAACATGTCAAGTTTCCATGAGTCTGCATCTCTGAAAGCGGCTGATGTATCTGTTGTTCTTTTCCCCCAGAAGCAGCAGAGCAGGAGGTCTTCGAGCTCTGTGGAGGAGAAGGGAGCAGGCTGCAGCGCGGAGCGGCCAGAGGAGGAGGGGGTAGATGGTGGATCAGCCCGTGGTGTCTCTGTCTGCAAGATGGCTGCTGCTGGCAGCCTATCAGACGGCAGTGAGAGAGACTCAGGTGCTCAGGACAGCAGTAATGACGCCGACAGTGAGGCCTCTGAAAGTGAGTGGGCCCCACGCACCTCCCCCTCCAGCCACAGCCACGGGCACATGTCCACCCCATCGTCCACCCTCACTCCATCCCCTGCGCCCATCTCTGCCTCCTCCCCCTCGGCATCGTCCTCCAAGAGGCAAGGTGGCGCCGTAGAGCAGCTAGTTACTGCAGTGTCTAAAGTTAACCTTGGGTTTACTTCTGGGGACTGCCCTCCTTCGACACACTGTTCTCCAGAGGAGCAGGGAGAAACGCAGTCCCGAGATAACCTCCACCATCAACACCACCAGGGGGCCTTCCAGGCGCTGTCCCACAGTTACACACCCACTTCCAAGGAGTGCTCCATCCAGTCCTGCCTCCACCAGTTCACCTCTGTAGAACTGCTGATGGGCAACAACAAGCTACTGTGCGAGAGCTGCACTGAACGCAGACATAAACAGCTGCTCAAGAGCAGCTCAGCCGGTAAGAAAAAACATCTGCAAACGATAAAGGGCTTTTTAGGAGCTTTGAGAATGAGCAACAGTCTGCAAGTTGCCTACCTGCAAATGATTGACATAAATATTTTCAGAATTATTGCCAGAATATTGTACACCTGATCATTACATCAGAGGTTGTCCATAGGAACCCTTTAATTGTATTTTCCCCATTGGGGATCAATAAAGAGTATAAATTATAAATTATTATTTAAAGTGACACTCCACAGACAGAATTAATCTTTAGAATATTGAATTCTCATCCCCTGTAGGCTTGATTGTTGGCTGTAAAAAGTTTGGAGTTTCCTCCTATATTGAGCTTAAGTTCTTGTCATTTGAAATAGATTCCAACAATTCCAGATTTTGCTCTGGAAAAAAGTATCAAAACAGCCATAGAAACTTCTTAATCCACTCCTGTGGCATAGTTTACTTCTCATATTTCTGCCATAATACAACTGACCGTGTTGAGATCATCAGTAGCACGGTGTGTTTGCACACGCCAGAGAAAGTGCAAATTCTTACTAGTGTCAAAATAAAAGGCTAAAATCTCACTTTTTTTTCATTTTCTCCATGGCTTCAGATGTTCCTGTAATCCTGTAATGAACACTTGCTATTTTCAGTGTGTTTTTTTTAATCACTCAAATCTTTTTTCCAGAGATTCATGACTGATTTAGTTTAAATAAAATGGTATGGATGTTTTAACTGTTAAACCTGACATTTATTATTATTATTATTATTTGTGTTTTGTGTTATTGGCATAGACAAGAAGGTGGAGAAGATTTACACCAGTGCTAGGAAGCAAATGCTGATATCCTTGCTGCCTCCTGTCATCACATTGCATCTGAAACGCTTCCATCAGGTGAGAAGCCACACACTGCCTTTTCTTGCCATCCATTTAATCATGCAGATGGTTCAATAGTGTATTGGATGCAGTAGTGTGTGTCTTTTACATATCCTAAACAGTGACGTTGTGGGGCTTTTGTTGTGGTCTACAGGCCGTTAAAGTGCCGCTGTTCTGTTTTTGTATTTCAAGGCAGGGATGAACTTACGAAAAGTGAACCGCCATGTTGACTTTCCCCTGATCTTGGATCTGGCTCCATTCTGCTCGGCATCCTGCAAGGTATTAAACTTCTAATCCAAAATTTAAAAATTATCAGTGTACTTTGTCAAACTTGTGATAAAAGATGTTTAACCTCTTAGCATAAAGGGCTGGGGGTGGAGGACAGGGGATGTTCAGAGGTAGATAAAAAAGTCAACAGTATATGCCAAATAGAAGTGGTGTTGATTATTTAAAAGCTGCAAACCTAAAGAATTATTTGAGATGCAGCTCAGCACTGCGTGTCAAGTTTTTCTACTTATAAATAATAAATCATTATTTAAAATAAATTGTGAACGTGTATAGGGTCTTAAAACATGATGCAAATGTATGATGGCCTTTCTTATGCTCAATTATGTCTCATAAGTTGCAGCAATTTCTGGGTTGATACCATTTGTTACACATATTTGCTAAATTAAAAACATTTACCACTGGGGAATTGATAAAAATGGTCAGAAATCCCTCCAAAACACCACACTAAGACACCAAGACCTTGAGGAAAACCATAGAAAAATAAATGCCGTGTTTTGGTATCAAAAACTTCAGCGATTGAATGGGGAGCACTTCTTATCTGGAAACTGCTTTAGAAACCCCCTTATTTTCAATATACAGGCGTAGGTCATTTTATACAGTGAGGTCAAATTTAAAAAAAAATGGTCTTACTACAGTAAAATGGCTACTATGGGGACTAACATCACACATAAATACATTTGGGCTTACTGAATCCATAAGAGTCTCAGTGTTCCAGTCATAACGCAATCCCAAGACTGTTTAGGGACCCTGGTGGGCAGAAGTATTCAAATATACCATTTTAATATAGGAGAAAATAACAAATGTTTATTGCATGAGAAAGATGCATGTCTGTAAAGGAGAGACCCGTGGGTATTAATATTACCCATTTTCATTCAGATATCTTGAGGTGAGATGATAAGGGCCTACTTTGAAAATGTCCATGCCAGTTTTTCCCTCGCTAAATTGAGCCTTACGTTGGAGCGTTATTTAGCCCCCGTTTCCGACAAGCTATGGTTGGTAGGTATAGTTTCTTAGATCGTCTAGTTTCATATGATACCAATATCTTCACTGCAGCTGAAGTCGAGCCCGCTACAGCCCCTCAGCAGTGGGTACTACTGACAGTATGTCGGATCGTTAAGAGGTTGAAATGAAAGTAAATGACTTTTCGAACTCTTTCTCGTTTTTACTAGAACCTGGCAGCTGGTGAGCGTGTCCTCTACAACCTGTATGGGATTGTCGAACATAGTGGCTCAATGCGGGGGGGCCACTACACTGCATATGTAAAAGTGCGTGCTCCCCAGAGGAAAAAAGAACAGCACCACAGGAACCTGTCAGGTCAGGTTTTGGCTCTCTTGAGCTCCTTAAAGACCTTTTATCTTTTTTCTGTGTTGTGTGTTTGTGTGCTGTTCACGAAAGTGAAGAATAAATAATTAAAGCTGCGAGCAGCGATGGACGGGCCCTCGCGCCTCTGCGCGCGTCGGTGAAAGGGGCGTGGCTTGAACATAGGGGGCGGGCCAAATCATCACCAATTAAGAAGGACGTCTCTGCTGAGTTCAATGATACCTCACACAAGGGTATACCTTAAATGGTTCAAATGTTATGAAAGGGGGCGTGGCTTAAGCATAGGGGGCGGGCCAAACCATCACCAATGAAGAAGGAAGTCTCTGCTGAGTTCAATGACACCTCACACAAGACTCTACCTTGACGGTTCAAATGTTATGAAAGGGGGCGTGGCCTGAGTAAGTGGGCCTGGTTAAAGTATAGGGGGCGGCTCAGTATCACATGTAGACCACACATTATAAGTTCCATGTAAATCGGATGATGTTTGTCATATAAGGTGCATTTCCTGTTGCCAGCTGGGGGCGCTATGACCAAAAGTCAATTTTGCCCTGTAGGTGTCCTCAGGCCTGGACCCTTGTAAATCTTGAGAATTTCGGGCAGATACGACAACGTACACTCAAGTTACAACAACTTCTTTGTTCATCGCTAAACACTCAAAATGGCCGCCACGCCACGCCCACACCGTCTGAAGAAAGTTTTTCTTTTAATAACTTTTCATCGTTAAGGTGTTGGGATGATACAGACCAAGTTTGAAGTCCATCGGATGACATCTCTAGGAGGAGTTCGTTAAAGTATAGAACCTTGACTTTTAGGCCTACTTCCTGTTGCCACTAGGGGGCGCTATGACTTTAAGTAAATATCGCCTTTTATTTGTCCTCAGGGTTGGACTCTTATGAATCCTGAAAAGTTTCGAGGTAATCGGACAATGTACACTCGAGTTACACCCACTTCCTGTTTCGCGGGAAACGCAATAAAGTCGCCCACGAACCACGCCCTATGAAGAAAAGTTTTTCTTTTAACAACTTTTCATCTTTAATATCTTAAGATGGCACAGACCGAGTTTGAAGTTGATCGGATGAAATCTCTAGGAGGAGTTCTTTAAAGTACGACATGTGGAAAAGGCCAAAATCGCACTAATTTCGAACTTTCAATTCAAAATGGCGGACTTCCTGTTGGGTTTAGGGTATGGCTCTAATGAAGTTTTTTGTACATCTTGACATGATACATAGGTGTACCAAGTTTCGTGAGTCTACGTTAAACGCACTGCAGGGGCTCAATTGTTTTAACTTTCTAGGGGGCGCTAGCGAGCCATTTTTGTGCGCCTAAGCCCGAAACCCTTAAAATACAAACTTTTTCACCAGACATGATGCGACCGCCAAATTTAGTGAGTTTTTGAATATGTTAAGCCCCTCAAAAAGGCAATTCATTTGACGAAATAATAATTCCTTCAGTTTCAATAGGGCCTTCGCCGGCGCTCGGGCCCTAATAAAAGGTACGCCACCTCTTGGACTCACGCATTTGCGCACATGCGCAACTTCGCCATTTCCTTTTGTAGTTCGCTGCAGACATGAGTACAGCTGCTCGTATAGTTGCACGTTACTTGTATAGCATTCTGTTGTGTTGCCGTGTGCGTTGTTGAAAACTTAAGTGCACAATTTTATGTTGCATGTATCTTTGTTTGTGTAATTAACATGAAAGTATTTTTCTTTATTATAGTTCAGGATTGCATGCTTATGTCTACTGTAATGCTAGGAACTTACTGCAAATATATCATTCAGAAACAATAGTTAATACTTTGATTCATGGATGTATGTTAGTACAGTGTTGTACATTAGTTAATTACAATCCTGCTGAGGATTAGTTCAGCTGCTGCACTCGCAATGTTGTTGCTGGTTTAATTGTTGAAGCGCATTGCACTGTGCCATTCGCGCCGCTGGTCTGTCACATGACTATTGTACCTGTATGTTGCTGTTAGGTTCATTTGTGGTCTTAGAGCACCATCTAGTGGTCAATAGATGTAACTGCGTAATAACCTGTATTGTTTACTACATTGGATTGTGTAAATTTGCTAATTAATAAAAAAAAATGAAAACAGCGCCATCTAAAGGCCGATTGTCACCATATTTGGCACACAGCCTCATTAGCACATGAGGAACAACTGCTCTAAGTTTTGTGTCCATTGGAATAGCCGTTGGCAAGATACAACCGTTCCTGTTTTCACACCCACCTACAGGAAGTTGGTCCTCCGTAACTTGTGCATTGTGTTAGCTATCAATATTCTTTTGATACATTTTTTCAAGTTTTCCTGCCGATCGGACTCACATCCCAGGAGTAGTTAGACAAAGTAGGCTTCCCATATGTCAATATTTTGCTGATTAATAAAAAAAAATTAAAACAGCGCCATCTAATGGCCGATTGCCGCCAACGTTGGCACAGATGCTAAACCGGACATGAGGAACAACCTTACCAAGTTTCGGGGCAATCGGAATAATTGTTACCACAATAAAGCAACTTCCTGTTTAGACAGGAAGTTCCTATAACTTGCGCATTTTTTCAACTATCAAAATTCTCTGGATAACTTTTCGTCATGAGGGTCAAGAGATACTACCTGCAAAGATTCAAGAAGATTGAAATCCGGCCCTAGGACAAGTTCGAAAGAATGTAAAACACCTGAAAAATGCATAATAAAAATGGCGCCGCCTTCCGGTTGGGCGTCTTGCGAAGGTAAATGGGAAATATTTCTGCAATGATAAGAGCAATATGGGTATTAAGTCTGGTGAAGATTGGAGCAACTATGTCCAAGTTAAGGCCTTCCAGGCATTAGGGGGCGCTATGGAGCCCGCTTACAGGTATGGCCCAAATCGCTGTACGGTCTCGCAAAGCTCCCAGGTGTTTATGTGGGTGCCAATTCTTGTGAGTTTTCGTATATATTGAGGCCGTCATAAATGTGCCCAAGGGCTAAAACCAATTAGGGGGCGCTATAGAGCAACCGTACCACTCGCAATCCTAAATGTGTATTCAGATGAAAGAGTTTAATATTCTGCACATGGCTGCAAAAGTTTGAGAGTTTTCGTGCATCCTAAAGTCCTCAAACATGTGTTCGTAAAATGAATATTTTTTCACGAATACCAATATTTCAAAAGTTTTAGAATTTTGTAATTTTTTCTAAAAATAGCACGATAGAGTTCAAGATGAGACCTATGTTCCCTAAAAAGTTGGTATATTAACTTATTACTTTTGTCGTAATTAAGGCGCACGTTAATTACTACAATACTTTGCAATTTTCACCAGTTGTGACATATTATTAAATTTGTGTGAGTTTTGGTGCATTTTAAGCCCCTCAAAAACGCAACAGAGGACTCGGAAAAATAATAATAATTAAAGCTGCAAGCAGCGATGACGGGCCCTCGCTTCTTGCATCGGGGGGTACTGGCAGACGCAACATCACATGTAGACCACACATTCTAAGTTTCATGTAAATCGGAATAACTTTTGCCAAGATACAACCTGTGGAAAACTCCCTGCTGGACTGAGACAACGCCACCTCTTGGACTCACGCATTTGCGCACATGCGCAACTTCGCCATTTCCTTTTGTAGTTCGCTGCAAACATGAGTACAGCTGCTCCTAAAGTTGCACGTTACTTGTATAGCATTCTGTTGTGTTGCCGTGTGCGTTATTGAGAATGTCAGTGCACAATTTTATGTCCATGCTGGTGTTGCATGTATCTTTGTTTGTGTAATTAACATGACAGTATTTTTCTTTATTATAGTTCAGGATTGCATGCTTATGTCTACTGTAATGCTAGGAACTTACTGCAAATATCGTGCAGATTTGACTCACGGCCCAGGAGGAGTTAGACAAAGTATATCTCGTATATATCGCAATGTGAATAATTAAAAAATTTGAAATGTGGAATGTAACAGTATAAAGTAATGGTAATATGAAATGTAAAAAAGTAAATAGAGAATAAAAAGGAATTAAAAGTTAGTTTAAAAAAAAAAATATGTAAATGTGAGTCTTTAGCTGAAGCTGAAGAACAGTTGAAAAAGGAAATTGGTTCAATAAGTTAAAGAAAGAAGAGGGGAGGGAGGAGGGAGGAGGAGAGAGAGAAAAAGAGAAAGAGACAGGGAGAGAGGGAGGGGAGGGAGGAGAGAGAGAAAAAAAGAGAGAGAGAGGAGAGAGGATGGAGGGAGAAGGAGGGAGAGAGAGGACAGGAGAGGGGGGAAGAGGAGAGAGAGGGGAGGAAGGATATAATTTATCTTGATTAAATATTGTATATATATAGTATTAATTTGTTGGGTGTGTTAAATTTATACATATTATTGTAAGTAAGTATGATTTATTGTTGTACTATCAGCCTAGGACACAACCACTGTGGCACACCATAATTAAGTAAAGTACGAACAATTTAATAAAAAATGTTATACAGGACAAATAGTAATTGTTATAAAAATTTATACCAAACAAAATAAAATATCACAACGGAATTTTTGAACAAAAATACATGATGTATAAATTGTGTATGACAAGATATTGTAGAGACATTTAACAAACTAAGATTTAAGCTTCACCCTCTACTGTGATGTCATCCACTCTAGCAACCTAATACACACCCGTTTAACGATAAATTCATGAAATAATCACTAAACTAAACAATTCACAAAACTGTAAAAATACAAAACACTGAGCACACGAATACGAATATTTTGTGAATTTTAATTTTAATCACTTGTAGTAAGATGTAGGAGGAGATACATGTGAACAGAAGAGATTTCAAGTTGTTGAAGGCTGCTCTCATTCACCAATGTTAAAAAAGTGTAAAAAGCTTAAAATTTGAAAAAGTATAAATAGTAGAAAAAAGTGAAGAAGCCCATCATACTGAAAAGTGAATTGAAGAATTTTAAATAGGTGAGTATGCAGAAGTTACAGAGAGCCAAAACGACGAGGAATAAGCAGAAGCAGAAAAATAAAGAAAATGGCAACAATAGTTGGAATGCTGTAGAACAGCATTCCCACTAATAAAAGAAATTCTAACAGCGCCATCTAATGGCCGATTCACTCTAAATTTGGCATGGATGCTCAAGCCCCTATGCGGAACAACTGTGTCATTTTGGGTGGCAATCGGAATAAGTCTTGGTAAGATACGCAACTTCCTGTTTCGACAGCCACCTTCAGGAAGTTTGTCCTCTGTAACTTGCGCATTGTGTTAGCTATCAAAATTCTTTTGATAACTTTTTGTCAGGAGGGTCCTCAGAGTCTACGCGTAATTGTTTGTGCAGATGGGACTCGCGCTCTACGAGGAGTTAAAAAAAGTAGGTTTCGCATAAAGCGAATTTGCTTTTAAAACACCGCCATCTAATGGCCAATTGCCGCCAACTTTGGCACAGATGCTAAACCGGGCATGAAGAACAACCGTACCAAGTTTCGGGGCAATCCGAATAATTGTTACCACGATAAAGCAACTTCCTGTTTAGACAGGAAGTTCCTATAACTTGCGCATTTTTTCAACTATCAAAATTCTCTGGATAACTTTTCGTCATGAGGGTCAAGAGATACTACCTGCAAAGATTCAAGAAGATTGAAATCACGCGCCTAGGACAAGTTCGAAAGAATGTAAAACACCTGAAAAATGCATAATTAAAATGGCGCCTTCGGGGTGCGGAGCTAATGAAGGTAAATGGGAAATATGTCTGCAATGATGAGAGCAATATGGGTATTAAGTCTGGTGAAGATCGGAGCAACTATGTCCAAGTTAAGGCCTTCCAGGCATTAGGGGGCGCTATGGAGCCCGCTTACAGGTATGGCCCAAATCGCTGTACGCTCTCGCAAAGCTCCCAGGTGTTTATGTGGGTGCCAATTTTTGTGAGTTTTCGTATATATTGAGGCCGTCATAAATGTGCCCAGGTGCTAAAACCAATTAATTCAATTCAATTCAATTCAATTTTATTTATAGTATCAAATCATAACATAAGTTATCTCGAGACACTTTACAGATAGAGTAGGTCTAGACCACACTCTATAATTTACAAAGCCCCAACAATTCCAACAATTCCAGTAATTCCCTCAAGAGCAAGCAGTGCGACAGTGGCGAGGAAAAACTCCCTCTTGGGAAGAAACCTCGGACAGACCCGGGCTCTTGGTGGCGGCGTGTCTGACGAGCCGTTGGGGTGTGATGAACAGTGTGGCGATAGTAGTCACATTAATAATGGAACAGTGACTGGATGTAGCGGGAAGCTGCAGGGTTCCGCAGGACGCAGCATGACATTGCAGGGCATCGCTGAGCTCAGCAGGGAGTGCAGCAGGACCACGCGACAGCTGCAACCAGGGTCTTGGTGCCAACGTTCTCCAAGGAAATACGCTGGGGAAAAAGATAAGGACTCGGGGGAGTAAACTCCCGCAGAAGCTAGGATTAGTAACAAGCATTTCTGGGACGGGCTGCACACAAATAGTAATAGTAATAGTAACAGTAATAGAAACAGTAATAGAAAGGGAGAGAGAGAGCAGCTCAGTGTGTCAAAGGAAGGAAGTCCCCGGCAGTCTAGGACTATAACAGCGTAACTATAACAGGTAACTAAGAGAGACAGGTCATAAGGAGAGGTAGCTTTTTGGGCTTAGAACTCTCCCCTCGCGGATCTGGCTTGGCTGGCCTGCCTCCCTCTACTTTGTTATGTATTATTAATCTAACAATTATGAAGAGAAGCAGTTGGGCCAGTTAGGTGAACACTGCAACTCCTCACTCCCTAACTATAAGCTTTATCAAATAGGAGAGTTTTAAGTTCATTCTTGAATGAGGTGACAGTTTCTGCCCCCGAACCCAGATCGGAGCTGGTTCCATAGGAGAGGAGCCTGATAACTGAAGGCTCTAGCTCCCATTCTACTTTTAGAGACTCTAGGTACCACCAGTAACTCTGCATTCTGGGGACGCGCAGTGTTCTAGTGGGACAATAGGGTATTAGGAGCTCTTCTAGATATGATGGTGCTAGACCATTTAGAGCTTTGTAGGTCAAGAGAAGGACTTTAAACTCAATCCTGGATTCAACAGGAAGCCAATGCAGAGAAGCTAATACAGGAGAAATATGATCTCTTTTCTTAGTTCTTGTGAGAACACGCGCGCAGCATTCTGGATCAGCTGGAGAGTCTTAAGAGACTTATTTGAGCAACCTGACAGTAAGGGAATTACAATAGTCCAGCCTGGAAGTAACAAATGCATGGACTAGTTTTTCAGCGTCGTTTTGAGACAGGATATTCCTAATTTTGGCAATGTTACGAAGATGAAAAAAGGCTGTTCTTGAGGTTTGTTTTAGATTGGCATTAAAGGATATATCCTGATCAAAGATAACTCCTAAATTTCTAACAGTGGTGCTGGGGCGCCAGGGCAACACCATCCAGAGTAGCTATATCTCTAGATAATGAAGTTCGGAGGTGTTTAGGGCCCAGCACAATAACTTCAGTTTTGTTAGGGTTTAACATCAGAAAATTATAGGTCATCCAGGATTTTATATCCTTAATGCACTCTTGAAATTTTGCTAGCTGACTTGTTTTCGTCTGGTTTGATTGACAAGTATAATTGGGTGTCATCCGCTAACAGTGAAAGTTAATTGAGTGTTTTCTAATAATATTGCCTAGAGGAAGCATATATAAGGAGAATAGAATTGGTCCAAGCACTGAGCCTTGAGGAACCCCATGGCTAACTTTAGCGTGCTTGGAGGATTTATCATTAACATTCACAAATTGAGATCGATCAGAGAAATAGGACCTAAACCAACTCAGAGCAATTCCTTTAATGCCAACCAAGTGTTCCAATCTCTGTAACAGGATTGAATGGTCAATTGTGTCAAATGCAGCACTAAGATCTAGTAAAACAAGAATGGAGACAAGACCTTTGTCTGCAGCAGTTAAAAGGTCGTTAGTAATTTTCACCAGTGCCGTCTCTGTGCTATGATTCTTTCTAAATCCTGATTGAAAGTCATCAAATAAACTGTTGCTATGTAGAAAATTGCATAACTGATTAGCAACCACCTTCTCAAGGATCTTGGATAGAAAAAGGAAGGTTAGATATAGGTCTATAGTTTGCTAAGACCTCAGGATCCAGGGTGGGTTTTTTTCAGAAGGGGTTTTATCACAGCTACTTTAAATGACTGTGGTACATAACCTGTTAATAGAGACATATTGATCATATCTAGTAATGAGTTGTTAACCACAGGTAGTACTTCTTTGAGTAGTCTCCGTTGGGATGGGGTCCAAGAGACAGGTAGATGGCTTAGCTGAGGATATCTTTAACATTAATTGTTGAAGATCTATAGGATAAAAGCAGTCTAAGTATATGTCGAGACTAGTCTTTATTTCTAACGACTCTGCGTTTAAAGGTGAACCGTTAGAAGTTGAGTGTAAAAGGTGATGAATTTTATCTCTAATTGTTGTAATTTTATCATTGAAGAAGCTCATGAAGTCATCACTACTCAGAGCTAGAGGAATAGATGGCTCAGTAGAGCTGTGGCTATCTGTCAGCCTGGCGACAGTGCTGAAAAGAAACCTTGGGTTGTTCTTGTTTTCTTCTATTAGTGATGAGTAATAGTCTGATCTGGCCTTTCTTAGGGCCTTCCTATAGGTTTTGAGACTTTCTTGCCAATCCAAACGAGATTCTTCCACCTTGGTGGAACGCCACTTATTCGAGGGTTTTCGCGGATTTGTTTTAATTCGCGAGTTTGGGAGTTATACCAAGGTGCTAGTTTCCTTTGCTTCATCATCTTCTTTTTCAGGGGCCGACGGGAGTCTAAGGTTAGTTCCGTAGGCATGTCGTAATACCGTCTACAAATGCATCAATTTGAGAGGGACTGAGGTTAACATACAGGTCCTCTGTTATGTTAAGGCATGACATAGAGTCGAATGCTGTTGGAATATCTTCTTTAAATTTAGCTATAGCACTGTCAGATAAGCATCTGGTGTAGGAGCTTTTATCTAATTTAATATAATCAGGTAGTAAGAATTGAAAGTGATTAAAGAATGATCTGATAATAACGAATTCTGCCGAAAATATTATTAAATCCTCAATTTCAATACCATATGCCAGCACAAGGTCAGGGTGTGGTTAAAACAGTGCGTGTCGCGTCGTGCACACTCTGACTGAAACCGATTGAATCCAGTAATGAGTTGAAAGCAGTACTAAGGCTGTCATTGTCAACGTCCACATGGATATTAAAATCACCTACAAGAAGTACTTGGTCTGATTTAAGGACTAAACATGATAAAAACTCTGAGAATTCAGATAAAAATTCAGAATACGGACCTGGAGCCCTGTAAATAACAACGAATATAATTGACTTTCAAATGAGTTATAATGTAATTTAGGTTTAGGAGTAATTAGCAGGCTTGCATCAAAGATGGCTGCAACTCCCCCTCCTCGGCCTGAGCCTCTAGGAATTTGAGTATTAATATGGCTGGGAGGAGTGGCTTCATTTAGACTAACATAGTCTTCATGGCCCAGCCAGGTTTCAGTAAGACAAAATAAATCAATTTTATTGTCTGATATCAACTCGTTTACCAGTACTGCTTTAGAAGACAGAGATCTAATATTTAATAGTCCACATCTAATTTTCCTATTTTGTTCTATTGCAGTAGTTTTAATTCCAATTAGGTTGTTAAGTATAGCGCATCTTTTGTTTACCTTTGATTTAACCGATCTGAGCCGGGGGACAGACACCGTGCTTATTAGACCATGAGTGGGCGACTGCTCCAACGGAAGCACAGAGGGGTACGTAGCACTGCACCTCTGATTACTAATATCAAACTTGGGTTGTCATGGTTTATGTCTGATAAACTCGTTCAGATTTTTTGATATGAGAGCGGCACCGTCCCAGGTGGGATGAATGCCGTCTCTCTCAATCAGACCAGGCTTTCCCCAGAACGCCCTCCAGTTATTCACATAGCCCACATCATTAGCTGGGCACCACCCCGACAACCAGCGGTGGAAGGATGACGTACGGCTGTACATTTCATCATTGGTCAGGTTTGGCAGGGGTCCAGAGAAAACTACTGAGTCCGACATTGTCTTTGCGTATGCACAAAGTGACTCAACATTCATTTTAGTGATCTCCGATTCCGACCATTACCCCACACGTGAAGTATGATCTTACTGTATTTACGGTTCTTTTTGCCAGCAGTTTTAGATGGGTTTCTATATCGCCCGCTCCAGCCCGGGGGCACATATGACCGTAGGTAGGCCTTACTGCCGCCCGGGGCGCTGGCTTCACATATCGCAGTATAGAGCTCCCAATAACCAGAACTGGCTTCTTAGCGGGTGTATCGCTGAGTAGGAGAACCTGTTAGAGAGGCGAAGACGCTCCGGTTTAGAGCGACCGTCATCATGTGCACTCCCTGGTCTAGATCTAACGCTACGCTTCCCTCGGACAGTCACCCACTCGCCCGGCTGCTCGGGGTCTGCCGGGGACAGCTAGCAGAAGCTACAGAAGCTACAGTATGTTGGCCCGCATTAACTACATGGTGCTGGCTACGCTACGGAAGCATACGATTCTGATTCCATGGTGCGGAGCCGTGACTCAAATTCACTAAGCCTTGCCCTGCCAAAACAGCGAATATACTACATTTATTACATGTATCGTTATCACACAAGGAGGCAGAGGAATGGCTAAACATTTGACACACAGAGCAAGAGAGAGCAGGAGAGGGAGAGGAATTAGCCATTGCTAATGGCTAAGCTAAAGTAGCTAACAGTGTTTTAACAATTGTAAATTCAGCGAGTCAGTCGCTGTAAGTGAAGCTAAGTATAAGTGCTTGAGTAAAACAATTGTAATTCAAATGCAATCCAGGCAAATAGCTGCTAATTTAAACAGTGAAGCAGAGTTCAGTAAGTTTTTGCCGGAGCAGCAAACTAGCGTTTGTAACACGGGAACACCGGAAGTGACACAATACGCTCACCTTACACGTCGGCACGTCGTCTCCACAGCCTACAATTAGGGGGCGCTATAGAGCAACCGTACCACTCCCAAGCCTAAATGTGTATTCAGATGAAAGCGTTTAATATTCTGCACATGGCTGCAAAAGTTTGAGAGTTTTCGTGCATCCTAAAGTCCTCAAACATGTGTTCGTAAAATAATATTTTTTTCACGAAAACCAATATTTCAGAAATTCTGGAATTTTGTAATTTTTTCTAAAAATAGCACGATGGAGTTCAAGATGAGACCTATGTTCCCTAAAAAGTTGGTATATTAACTTATTACTTTTGTCGGAATTAAGGCGCACGTTAGGGGGCGCTGTGGAGCCCTCTGGCAACGCCCGAGCCCAATTACTACAGTAGTTTGCAATTTTCACCAGTTGTGACATGTTATCAAATTTTTGTGAGTTTTTGTGCATGCTAAGCCCCTCAAAAACGCGACGGAGGAGTCGGAAAAATAATAATAATTAAAGCTGCAGGCAGCGATGACGGGCCCTCGCTTCTTGCATCGGGGGGTACTGGCAGACGCAACATCGCGTGTAGTCCACACCTTGTAAGTTTCATGTAAATCGGAATAACTTTTGCCAAGATGCAACCTGTGGAAAACTCCCTGCTGGACTGAGACAACGTCACCTGTTGGACTCACGCATTTGCGCACATGCGCAACTTAGCCATTTCCTTTTGTAGTTCGCTGCAGACATGAGTACAGTTGCTCCTATAGTTGCACGTTACTTGTATAGCATTCTGTTGTGTTGCCGTGTGCGTTATTGAAAACGTAAGTGCACAATTTCATGTTGCATGTATCTTTGTTTGTGTAATTAACATGAAAGTATTTTTCTTTATTATAGTTCAGGATGCATGCTTATGTCTACTGTAATGCTGGGAACTTACTGCAAATATATTATTCAGAAACAATAGTTAATACTTTGATTCATGGATGTATGTTAGTACAGTGTGGTACATTAGTTAATTACAATCCTGCTGATGATTAGTTCAGCTGCTGCACGCGCGATGTTGTTGCTGGTTTAATTGTTGAAGCGCATTGCACTGTGCCATTCGCGCCGCTGGTCTGTCACATGACTATTGTACCTGTATGTTGCTGTTATGTTCATTTGTGGTCTTAGAGCACCATCTAGTGGTCAATAGATGTAACTGCGTAATAACCTGTATTGTTTACTACATGGCATCGTGTAAATTTGCTAATTAATAAAAAAAATGAAAACAGCGCCATCTAAAGGCCGATTGTCACCATATTTGGCACACAGCCTCATTAGCACATGAGGAACAACTGCTCTAAGTTTTGCATCCATTGGAATAGCCGTTGGCAAGATACAACCGTTCCTGTTTCCACACCCACCTACAGGAAGTTGGTCCTCCGTAACTTGTGCATTGTGTTAACTATCAATATTCTTTTGATAACTTTTTTTCATGAGGGTCCTCCGTGTCTACTTGCAACGTTTCAGGCCGATCGGACTCCACGTCCCAGGAGTAGTTAGACAAAGTAGGCTTCCCATATGTCAATATTTTGCTGATTAATAAAAAAATTAAAAAAACAGCGCCATCTAATGGCCGATTGCCGCCAACTTTGGCACAGATGCTAAACCGGACATGAGGAACAACCTTACCAAGTTTCGGGGCAATCCGAATAATTGTTACCACGATAAAGCAACTTCCTGTTTAGACAGGAAGTTCCTATAACTTGCGCATTTTTTCAACTATCAAAATTCTCTGGATAACTTTTCGTCATGAGGGTCAAGAGATACTACCTGCAAAGATTCAAGAAGATTGAAATCACGGCCTAGGACAAGTTCGAAAGAATGTAAAACACCTGAAAAATGCATAATTAAAAATGGCCGCCTTCCGGTTGGGCGGAGCTAATGAAGGTAAATGGGAAATATGTCTGCAATGATGAGAGCAATATGGGTATTAAGTCTGGTGAAGATCGGAGCAACTATGTCCATGTTAAGGCCTTCCAGGCATTAGGGGGCGCTATGGAGCCCGCTTACAGGTATGGCCCAAATCGCTGTACGCTCTCGCAAAGCTCCCAGGTGTTTATGTGGGTGCCAATTTTTGTGAGTTTTCGTATATATTGAGGCCGTCATAAATGTGCCCAGGTGCTAAAACCAATTAGGGGGCGCTATAGAGCAACCGTACCACTCCCAAGCCTAAATGTGTATTCAGATGAAAGCGTTTAATATTCTGCACATGGCTGCAAAAGTTTGAGAGTTTTCGTGCATCCTAAAGTCCTCAAACATGTGTTCGTAAAATAATATTTTTTTCACGAAAACCAATATTTCAGAAATTCTGGAATTTTGTAATTTTTTCTAAAAATAGCACGATGGAGTTCAAGATGAGACCTATGTTCCCTAAAAAGTTGGTATATTAACTTATTACTTTTGTCAGAATTAAGGCGCACGTTAGGGGGCGCTATGGAGCCCTCTGGCAACGCCCGAGCCCAATTACTACAGTAGTTTGCAATTTTCACCAGTTGTGACATGTTATCAAATTTTTGTGAGTTTTCGTGCATGCTAAGCCCCTCAAAAACGCGACGGAGGAGTCGGAAAAATAATAATAATTAAAGCTGCAGGCAGCGATGACGGGCCCTCGCTTCTTGCATCGGGGGGTACTGGCAGACGCAACATCGCGTGTAGTCCACACCTTGTAAGTTTCATGTAAATCGGAATAACTTTTGCCAAGATGCAACCTGTGGAAAACTCCCTGCTGGACTGAGACAACGTCACCTGTTGGACTCACGCATTTGCGCACATGCGCAACTTAGCCATTTCCTTTTGTAGTTTGATGCAGACATGAGTACAGTTGCTCCTATAGTTGCACGTTACTTGTATAGCATTCTGTTGTGTTGCCGTGTGCGTTATTGAAAACGTAAGTGCACAATTTCATGTTGCATGTATCTTTGTTTGTGTAATTAACATGAAAGTATTTTTCTTTATTATAGTTCAGGATGCATGCTTATGTCTACTGTAATGCTGGGAACTTACTGCAAATATATCATTCAGAAACAATAGTTAATACTTTGATTCATGGATGTATGTTAGTACAGTGTGGTACATTAGTTAATTACAATCCTGCTGATGATTAGTTCAGCTGCTGCACGCGATGTTGTTGCTGGTTTAATTGTTGAAGCGCATTGCACTGTGCCATTTCGCCCGCTGGTCTGTCACATGACTATTGTACCTGTATGTTGCTGTTATGTTCATTTGTGGTCTTAGAGCACCATCTAGTGGTCAATAGATGTAACTGCGTAATAACCTGTATTGTTTACTACATGGCATCGGTATAAATTTGCTAATTAATTTAAAAAAAATGAAAACAGCGCCATCTAAAGGCCGATTGTCACCATATTTGGCACACAGCCTCATTAGCACATGAGGAACAACTGCTCTAAGTTTTGCATCCATTGGAATAGCCGTTGGCAAGATACAACCGTTCCTGTTTCCACACCCACCTACAGAAAGTTGGTCCTCCGTAACTTGTGCATTGTGTTAGCTATCAATATTCTTTTGATAACTTTTTTCATGAGGGTCCTCCGTGTCTACTTGCAAGTTTTCGCTGCCGATCCGACTCGTCCCAGGAGTAGTTAGACAAGTAGCTAGCCGTCTTCAATATGTATATTTTGCTGATTAATAAAAAATTAAAAAACAAGCGCCATCTAATGGCCGATTCGCCGAATTTGGCACAGATGCTAAACCGGACATGAGGAACAACCTTACCAAGTTTCGGGCGAATCCGAATAATTGTTACCACGATAAAGCAACTTCCTGTTTAGACAGGAAGTTCCTATAACTGGATTTTTTCAACTATCAAAATTCTCTGGATAACTTTTCGTCATGAGGGTCAAGAGATACTACCTGCAAAGATTCAAGAAGATTGAAATCACGGCCTAGGACAAGTTCGAAAGAATGTAAAACACCTGAAAAATGCATAATTAAAAATGGCCGCCTTCCGGTTGGGCGGAGCTAATGAAGGTAAATGGGAAATATGTCTGCAATGATGAGAGCAATATGCAATAATTATGCATCCTAAAGTCCTCAAACATGTGTTCGTAAAATAATATTTTCTTCACGAAAACCAATATTTCAGAAATTCTGGAATTTTGTAATTTTTTCTAAAAATAGCACGATGGAGTTCAAGATGAGACCTATGTTCCCTAAAAAGTTGGTATATTAACTTATTACTTTTGTCAGAATTAAGGCGCACGTTAGGGGGCGCTATGGAGCCCCCTGGCAACGCCCGAGCCCAATTACTACAATACTTTCCAATTTTCACCAGTTGTGACATATTATCAAATTTTTGTGAGTTTTCGTGCATGCTAAGCCCCTCAAAAACGCGACGGAGGACTCGGAAAAATAATAATAATAATAATCTGACAAAAACAATAGGTTCCTTCGCACTTTCGTGCTCGGACCCTAATAATCTGACGAAAAACAATAGGTTCCTTCGCACTTTCAGTGCAAGGCACCGTTGGGGCCTTGCACTTTCGTGCTCGGGCCCTAATTAAAGCTGCAAGCAGCGATGACGGGCCCTCGCTTCTTGCCCCGGGGGGTACTGGCAAATGCAACATCACATGTAGACCACACATTCTAAGTTTCATGTAAATCGGAATAACTTTTGCCAAGATACAACCGTTCATGTTTCGAAACCCACCTACAGGAAGTTGTTCCTCCATAACTTGCGCATCATGTTAGCTATCAAAATTCTTTTAGTCACGAGGGTCCACCGAGTCTATATCCAAGTTTTCGTGCAGATTGGACTCACGGCCTAGGAGGAGTTAGACCAAGTATGTTTTCCCGTGTCATGTTTGGTGTCAATCGGAATAAATCTTGGTAAGGTATGCAACTTCCTGTTTCGACAGCCCCCTACAGGAAGTTGGTCCTCTGTAACTTGCGCATTGTGTTAGCTATCACAACTATTTTGATAACTTTTAGTCACGATAGTCCACAGAGTCCATATCCAAGTTTTCGTGCAGATTAGACTCACGGCCCAGGAGGAGTTAGACAAATTAGGTTTCCCATATATCGTGATGTGGCTAATTACAAAAAAAATTCTAACAGCGCCATCTAATGGCCGATTCACTATAACTTTGGCATGGATGCTCATGCCCCTATGCGGAACATCTGTGTCATGTTTAGTGTCAATTGGAATAAATCTTGGTAAGATACGCAACTTCCTGTTTCAACAGCCCCCTACAGGAAGTTGGTGCTCTGTAACTTGCGCCTTGTGTTAGCTATCAAAAATCTTTTGATAACTTTTTGTCACGTGGGTCCACTGAGTCTATGTGTAAATTTTTTGTGCAGATGGGACTCATGCTCTAGGAGGAGTTAAAAAAAGTAGGTTTCACATAAAGCAAATTTGCTAAATTAATTAAAAAAATGACAACAGCGCCATCTAAAGACCGATTATCACCATATTTGGCACACAGCCTCAGTAGCACATGAGGAACAACTGCACTAAGTTTTGTGTCCATTGGAATAGCCGTTGACAAGATACAACCGTTTCTGTTTCCACACACACCTACAGGAAGTTGGTCCTCCTTAACCTGTGCACTGTGTTAGCTATCAATATTCTTTTGATAAGTTTTTTTCATGAAGGTCCTCCGTGTCTACTTGCAAGTTTTCGTGCTGATCAGACTCACGTCCCAGGAGTAGTTAGACAAAGTAGGCTTCCCATATATCAATATTTCGCTGATTAATAAAAAGAAATTAAAACAGCGCCATCTAATGGCCGATTGCCACTAACTTTGGCACAGATGCTAAACCGGCCATGAGGAACAACCTTGTCAAGTTTCGGGGCAATGCAAATAATTGTTGCCACTGTTTAGACAGGAAGTTGCTATAAATTGCGCATTTTTTCAACTATCAAAATTCTCTGGATAACTTTTCGTCATGAGGGTCAACAGATACTACCTGCAAAGATTCAAGAAGATTGAAATCACGGCCTAGGATGAGTTCGAAAGAATGTAAAACACCTGAAAAATGCATAATTAAAACTGGCAGCCTTCCGGTTGGGCGGAGCTAATGAAGGTAAATGGGAAATATGTCCACAATTATTAGAGCAATATGTGTATTAAATCTGGTGATGATCGGAGCAACTATGTCCATGTTAAGGCCTTCTACGCCTTAGGGGGCGCTATGGAGCCCGCTTAGAGGTATGGCCCAAATCGCTGTACAGTCATGCAAAGCTCCCAGGAGTTTATGTGTGCGCCAGTTTTTGTGAGTTTTCGTATATATTGAGGCCGTCATAAATGTGCCCAAGGGCTAAAACCAATTAGGGGGCGCTATAGAGCAACCGTACCACTCCCAAGCCTAAATGTGAATTCAGATGAAAGAGTTTAATATTCTGCACATGGCTGCAAAAGTTTGAGAGTTTTCGGTTAAAGTCGTACAAACAATTGTTATAAAAATTAGAATTTTGTAATTTTTTCTAAAAATAGCACCATAGACTTCAAGATGAGATCTATGTTCCCTCAAAAGTTGGTATATTAACTTATTACTTTTGTCTAATTTAAGGCACACGTTAGGGGGCGCTATGGAGCCCCCTGGCAACGCCCAAGCCCAATCACTACAGTACTTTGCAATTTTCACCAGTTGTGACATGTGTGCAAATTTTTGTGAGTTTTTGTGCATACTAACCCCCTCAAAAATGCAACAAAGGAATCGGAAAAATAATTAAAGCTGCAAGCAGCGATGACGGGCCCTCGCTTCTTGCCCCGGGGGGTACTGGCAAATGCAACATCACATGTAGACCACACATCCTAAGTTTCATGTAAATCGGAATAACTTTTGCCAAGATAGAACCATGTTTCGACACCGACCTACAGGAAGTTGTTCCTCCATAACTTGCACATTGTTGTAGCTATCAAAATTCTTTTGATAACTTTTAGTCAGGAGGGTCCACCCTGTCTATATCCAAGTTTTCGTGCAGATTGGACTCACGGCCCAGGAGGAGTTAGACAAAGTATGTTTCCCATATATCGCAATGTGAATAATTAATAAAAGAAATTCTAACAGCGCCATCTAATGGCCCATTCACTCTAAATTTGGCATGGATGCTCAAGCCCCTATGCGGAACAACTGTGTCATTTTGGGTGGCAATCGGAATAAGTCTTGGTAAGATACGCAACTTCCTGTTTCGACAGCCACCTTCAGGAAGTTGGTCCTCTGTAACTTGCGCATTGTGTTAGCTATCAAAATTCTTTTGATAACTTTTTGTCAGGAGGGTCCACAGAGTCTACGCGTAAATTTTTGTGCAGATGGGACTCACGCTCTACGAGGAGTTAATAAAAGGAGGTTTCGCATAAAGCGAATTTGCTAATTAATAAAAAAAATGAAAACAGTGCCATCTAAAGGCCGATTGACACCATATTTGGCACACAGCCTCATTGGCATATGAGGAACAACTGTCTTAAGTTTTGTGTCCATCGGAATAGCCGTGTGCAAGATACAACCGTTCTTGTTTCGACACCCACCTACAGGAAGTTGGTCCTCTGTAACTTGCGCATTGACTTAGCTATCAATATTCTTTTGATAACTTTTTGTCACGAGGGTCCTCCGAGTCTATATGCAAGTTTTCGTGCCGATCGGACTCACGCCCCAGGAGTAGTTAGACAGAGTATTTTTCCCATATATCAATATTTTGCTGACTAATTTAAAAAAATCGCAACAGCGCCATCTAATGGCAGATTGCCGCCAGGTTTGGCACAGATGCTAATCTGGCCATGAGGAACAACCTTGTCAAGTTTTGCGGTAACCCGAATAATTGTTGCCACGATAAGGCAACTTCCTGTTTAGACAGAGCTAATGAAGGTAAATGGGAAATATGACTGCAATGATTAGAGCAATATGTGTATTAAGTCTGGTGAAGATCGGAGCAACTATGTCCAAGTTAAGGCCTTCCACGCATTAGGGGGCGCTATGGAGCCCGCTTACAGGTATGGCCCAAATCGCTGTACAGTCATGCAAAGCTCCCAGGTCTTTATGTGAGTGCTAATTTTTGTGAGTTTTCGTATATAATGAGGGCGTCATAAATGTGCCCAGGTACTAAAACCAATTAGGGGGCGCTATAGAGCAACCGTACCACTCCCAAGCCTAAATGTGTATGCAGATGAAAGAGTTTAATATTCTGCACATGGTTGCAAAAGTTTGAGAGTTTGAGAGTTTTCGTGCATCCTAAAGTCCTCAAACATGTGTTTGTAAAATGATTTTTTTTTCACGAAAACCAATATTTCAGAAATTTTAGAATTTTTGTAATTTTTTCTAAAAATAGCACGATGGAGTTCAAGATGAGACCTATGTTCTCTCAAAAGTTGGTATATTAACTTATTACTTTTGTTGGAATTAAGGCGCACGTTAGGGGGCGCTATGGAGCCCCCTGGCAACGCCCAAGCCCAATTACTACAGTACTTTGCAATTTTCACCAGTTGTGACATGTTATCAAATTTTTGTGAGTTTTGGTGCATGCTAAGCCCCTCAAAAACGCAACGGAGGACTCGGAAAAATAATAATAATTAAAGCTGCGAGCAGCGATGGACGGGCCCTCGCGCCTCTGTGCGCGTCGGGGTTACCGGCGGACTCCGCTCCTTGCGACCGTGCATTTGCGCGGCACTCAGACGCTGCAAATTGTCACCAATGAAAAGGGAACTCCCCGCCGAGTTCAACGATACCTCACACAAGACTCTACGTCATACGGTTGATTAGCTGTGAAAAGGGGCGTGGCTAATGCATAGGGGGCTGGTCAAACCATCACCAATAAAGAAGGAACTCTCTGCTGAGTTCAATGACACCTCACACAAGCCTCTACCTTAGATGGGTCAGCATTTATTAAAAAGGGCGTGGCTTCAACATAGGGGGCGGGCCAAACCATCACCAATAAAGAAGGAACTCTCTGCTGAGTTCAATGACACCTCACACAAGACTCTACGTCATACGATTCATTAGCTGTGAAAGGGTGCGTGGCTAAAGCATAGGGGGCGGGTCCAACCATCACCAATTAAAAATGAAGCCTCTGCTGAGTTCAATGATACCTCACACAAGTGTTTACATCAATCGGGCCATTAGTAATAAAAGGGGGCGTGGCTTGAACATAGGGGGCGGACCAAACCATCACCAATGAAGAAGGAAGTCTCTGCTGAGTTCAATGATACCTCACACAAGGGTATACCTTAAACGGTTCAAATGTTATGAAAGGGGGCGTGGCTTATGCATAGGGGGCGGGCCAAACCATCACCAATAAAGAAGGAACTCTCTGCTGAGTTCAATGACACCTCACACAAGACTCTACCTTAAACGGTTCAAATGTTATGAAAGGGGTGTGGCCTGAGTAAGTGGGCGTGGCCATATTATAGGGGGCGGCTCAGTATCACACGTAGACCACACCTTCTGAGTTTCATGCAAATCGGATGATGTTTGTCATATAAGGCAGATTTCCTGTTGCCAGCGGGGGGCGCTATGACCAAAAGTCAATTTTGGCCTGTAGGTGTCCTCAGGCCTGGACCCTTGTCCATCGTGAGAAATATAACATTTGAACCGTTTAAGGTAGAGTCTTGTGTGAGGTGTCATTGAACTCAGCAGAGACTTCGTTTTTAATTGGTCATGGTTTGACCCGCCCCCTATGCTTAAGCCCCGCCCTCTTTCATAAAATTTGAACTTTTTAAGGTATACCCTTGTGTGAGGTATCAATGAACTCAGCAGAGACTTCCTCTTCATGTGGTGTTTGTGCGCCCCCCCTATGTTTGCGCCACGCCCCCTTTAATAAATGCTGACCCATCTAAGGTAGAGTCTTGTGTGAGGTATCATTGAACTCAGCAGAGACTTCCTTCTTCATTGGTGATGGTTTGTCCCGCCCCCTATGCATTAGCCACGCCCCTTTTCACAGCTAATGAACCGTATGACGTAGAGTCTTGTGTGAGGTATCGTTGAACTCGGCGAGGAGTTCCCTTTTCATTGGTGACAATTTGCGGCGTCGCAAGGAGCAGCGTCAGCTGGTAACCCCGACGCGCGCCGAGGCGCGAGGGCCCGTCCATCGCTGCTCGCAGCTTTAATTAGGGCCCGAGCGCCGACTGTCGGTGAAGGCCCTATTGAAACTGAAGGAATTATTTTTCTTTCTTTCTTTCTTTTTCCTGTCAAATGAATTGGCTTTTTGAGGGCCTTAACATATTCAAAAACTCACCAAATTTGGCGGTCGCATCAAGTCTGTTGAAAATTTACGTATTTTAAGGGTTTCGGGAATAGGCGCACAAAAATAGCTTGCTAGTTATTAAAAGAATAACTTTTCGTCAGACGGTGTGGGCGTGGCGTGGTGGACATTTTGAGTGTTTAGCGATGAACAAAGAAGTTGTTGTAACTTGAGTGTACGATGTCGTATCTTCCCGATGCCCCCTATAATATGACCACGCCCAATTACTCAGGCCACGCCCCCTTTCATAACATTTGAACCGTTTAAGGTAGTGTCTCGTGTGAGGTGTCATTGAACTCAGCAGAGACTTCGTTTTTGATTGGTCATGGTTTGACCCGCCCCCTATGCTTAAGCCCCGCCCCCTTTCATACAATTTGAACTTTTTAAGGTATACCCTTGTGTGAGGTATCATTGAACTCAGCAGAGACTTATTTCTTCATTGGTGATGGTTTGGCCCGTCCCTATGTTTAGGCCACGCCCCCTTTTATAACTAATGACCCGTTTAATATAGAGTCTTGTGTGAAGTATCATTGAACTTAGCAGAGACATCCTTCTTCATTGGTTATTGTTTGGCCCGCCCCCTATGTTCAAGCCACGCCCCCTTTCATACATGCTGACCCATTTAAGGTAGAGTCTTATGTGAGGTATCATTGAACTCACCACAGACTTCCTTTTTAATTGGTGATGGTTTGACCCGCCCCCTATGCTTTAGCCACGCCCATTTTCACAGCTAATGAACCGTGTGACGTAGAGTCTTGTGTGAAGGTATCGTTGAACTCTGCGGGGAGTTCCCTTTTCATTGGTGACGGTTTGAGGCGTCTGAGCGCCGCGCGAATGCACGGTCGCAAGGAGCGGCGTCCTCCGGTAACCCCAACGCGCACCGAGGCGCGAGGGCCCGTCCATCGCTGCTCGCAGCTTTAATTAGGGCCCGAGCGCCGACAGCGGCGGCCCTATTGAAACTGAAGGAATTATTAGGGCCCGAGCGCCGACAGCGGCGAAGGCCCTATTGAAACTGAAGGAATTATTATTCTTCTATTATTATTATTTTCCCGTCAAATGAATTGGCTTTTTGAGGGGCTTAACATATTCAAAAACTCACCAAATTTGGCGGTTGCATCAAGTCTGGTGAAAATTTACGTATTTTAAGGGTTTCGGGACTAGGCGCACAAAAATGGCTTGCTAGCGCCCCCTAGAAAGTTAAGAAAATTAAGCCCCTGCAATGCGTTTAACGTAGACTCACGAAACTTGGTACACATATGTAACATGTCAAGATGTACAAAAAACTTCATTAGAGCCATACCCTAAACCCAACAGGAAGTCCGCCATTTTGATTTCAAAGTTCGAAATTAGTGTGATTTTGGCCATTTCCACATGTCGTACTTTAACGAACTCCTCCTAGAGATTTCATCCGATCAACTTCAAACTCGGTCTGTGCCATCTTAAGATGTTAAAGATGAAAAGTTGTTAAAAGAAAAACTTTTCGTCATAGGGCGTGGCCGTGGCGGGGCGGCCATTTTGTGTGTTTAGCGATGAACAAAGAAGTTGTTGTAACTTGAGTGTACGCCTACAGGCCAAAATTGACTTTTGGTCGTAGCGCCCCCCGCTGGCATCAGGAAATCTGCCTTATATGACAAACATCATCCGATTTGCATGAAACTCAGAATGTGTGGTCTACATGTGATACTGAGCCGGCCCCTATAATATGACCACGCCCACTTACTCAGGCCACGCCCCTTTAAAAAACACCACACCCTCACGCCCCTTTCATACATGCTGACCCATTTAAGGTAGAGTCTTGTGTGAGGTATCATTCATCTCAGCAGAGGCTTCATTTTTAATTGGTGATGGTTGGACCCGCCACCTATGCTTTAGCCACGCCCCCTTTCACAGCTAATGAACCGTATGACGTAGAGTCTTGTGTGAGGTATCGTTGAACTCGGCGGGGAGTTCCCTTTTCATTGGTGACGGTTTGCGCCGTCTGAGTGCCGCGCAAATGCACGGTCGCAAGGAGCGCCGTCCGCCGGTAACCCCGAGGCGCGCCGAGGCGCGAGGGCCCGTCCATCGCTGCTCGCAGCTTTAATTAGGGCCCGAACGCCGACAGCGGCGAAGGCCCTATTGAAACTGAAGGAATTATTATTCTTCTATTATTATTATTTTCCCGTCAAATGAATTTGCTTTTTGAGGGGCTTAATATATTCAAAAACTCACCAAATTTGGCGGTCGCATCAAGTCTGGTGAAAATTTACGTATTTTAAGGGTTTCGGGAATAGGCGCACAAAAATGGCTCGCTAGCGCCCCCTAGAAAGTTAAGAAAATTGAGCCCCTGCAGTGCGTTTAACGTAGACTCACGAAACTTGGTACACATATGTAACATATCAAGATGTACAAGAAACGTCATTACAGCCATACCCTAAACCCAACAGGAAGTCCGCCATTTTGATCTCAAAGTTCGAAATTAGTGCGATTTTGGCCATTTCCACATGTCGTACTTTAACGAACTCCTCCTAGAGATTTCATCCGATCAACTTCAAACTCGGTCTGTGCCATCTTAAGATGTTAAAGATGAAAAGTTGTTAAAAGAAAAACTTTTCGTCATAGGGCGTGCGCGCGGGCGGCCATTTTGTCGCGTTTACCGAACAGGAAGTGGGTGTAACTTCGAGTGTACGTTGTCCGATTACCTTGAAACTTTTCAGGATTCATAAGAGTCCAACCCTGAGGACAAATAAAGGCCGATATTTACTTAAAGTCATAGCGCCCCTAGTGGCAACAGGAAGTAGGCCTCAAAAGTCAAGGTGCTATACTTTTAACGAACTCCTCCTAGAGATTTCATCCGATGGACTTCAAACTTGGTCTGTACCATCCCAACACCTTAACAATGAAAAGTTAAAAGAAAAACTTTCCTTCGCCAGACGGTGTGGGCGGCGTGGCGGCCATTTTGAGTGTTTAGCGATGAACAAAGAAGTTGTTGTAACTTAAGTGTACATTGTCGTGTTCGCCCGGAATTTCTCCACGATGGACAAGGGTCCAGGCCTGAGGACACCTACAGGCCAAAATTGACTTTTGGTCATAGCGCCCCTGGCTACAGGAAATGCGCCTTATATGACAAACATCATCCGATTTACATGAAACTTAGAATGTGTGGTCTACATGTGATAGCCCTTTTATAATATACCCACCTAAACCGTCACACCCCTTTAAAATTGAATCAGAGTAAAGTTCGTGTGAGGTGTCATTGAACTCAGCATAGACTTCTTTCTTCATTGGTGATGGTTTGACCCCCCCGCGCAAATGTACGGTCGCAAGGAGCGGAGTCCGCCGGTAACACCGACGCGCGCCAAAGCGCGAGGGCCCGTCCATCACTGCTCGCAGCTTTAATTTATAAAATATTTTTTTTATATATTATATATAATATATATATATATATATAAAAATATTGTCCCGCCCCCTATGCATTAGCCACGCCCCTTTTCACAGCTAATGAACCGTATGACGTAGAGTCTTGTGTGAGGTATCGTTGAACTCGGCGGGGAGTTCCCTTTTCATTGGTGACAATTTGCAGTGTCTGAGTGCCGCGCAAATGTACGGTCGCAAGGAGCGGAGTCCGCCGGTAACACCGACGCGCGCCGAACCGCGAGGGCCCGTCCATCACTGCTCGCAGCTTTAATTTATAAAATATTTTTTTTATATATTATATATAATATATATAAAAAAGTATTTGAAGAAAAAATGACATAGTAAAGTGACAGTTGTGTGAGTAATAGCAGCAGTTAACAAGTCTATGTCAACAGTTTAGACCAGACTAATATATGGTATGATTATGTTGCGTTTGTCTTAATATAATATAATATAATGCAAGAGTCAATGTAACATATTAACATAATGGGAAGAAGAACTGGAAGGCCAGAAGTGTAGAATGTGAATAGGAATGGCACCAGAGGTGCACCAGTGTTGCTAATCAGAACTTCAGAGGCATAACCATCCACTCCGACATAGTGATGCCGACCAGTGAGGTAGTCTATACTCCACAATGCAGTGTCGGGGTGCAGTTGAATCCCTAGAAGCTTATCCCTTAACTGGACTGGAGTACCGAACAAGAGATGGAGCATGCACAGTTGGCACGCTTGCTATGGGTACAGTCCGTCCCAAATTATGGGCTCCACACATACGTCAACATAGGGGTCTGTGCGGACCCTCTCAAACACGAGGGTGCGGAAACAGTCCCTCAATCTTCTCCTTGTAGCTGTTCTTGGCCTCTCAGTTTTCTCTTTAAATTCTTTTGACAGCCTTCGCATTGAAGGCCCTCTTCTTTTTGTTGAGAAGGCTTTTCATCTAATTGTTAATCCAGGGTTTGTTATTGGGGAAGCAGTGAACCTTTTTGGATGGGACAGTGGTGTCCTCAGAGAAATGGAGTCCGTTATGCAATGAGAGAGACCCTCAATAGCATCCCCATAGTCCTCCAGGAGCAGTTCCCAATCTGGACATGGAAACACTCTGGAGGGTTTCCTCAGTGTCCTCGGACCAGACCTTCACAGTCGTTGTTTCATCCATCTTGTTGGCGAGGGACTTTACCTTCCCCGTAATGATCGATGGAAAGAAAAGGTTTAATTGTTCTTTCCTTCTCTAACTTCTCTCTGACTTTCACACCCATTCTCCTGCCACGGCAATAGTGCCTCCATATCTCCTCCGGTAAATACACTGAAGGAACTCCATGGCGGTATTCCAGGAGCTCGTTGCGGGTCTATGTAACCATGGTACTCCAAACTTATGCAAATTAATAGTTTTGTACTATGCAAACCCCACTGTATAAAGTGCTCGAGATACATGCTCAGAAAGTACGAGTACAGCCAGTGCAGTATCTTAGCCAAATCACTCTGTTTGTATTTACCTAATTTAGTAATGAAGTGCACAGATTTGCATCATTATAGTTTTATTATAATATCAAGATAAGGGACGAACATTTATATAAGCTTATTAGCCTATTAGCTATTTAGGAAATCTAAATGACTTCTAAATGAATTTTACAAACGCTAAACTAGTTTATGGACAGGAAGTCACATGTCGCTTCCCACATGGCTGTTTGTATTTTATAACAAACATGTTGAGAGACAAATCTGGACGCTCATGACTGACACCTTTGAAACACACGCAATCATACTTGTCTATAGACCAATGTTACAACCCGTCTAGGGTAAAAGGGGCGCTTCTCCACATATCTGTACACTGAACAAGATTGTTTACCCACACTGGCCTTTAGTCAGACTTAAAAAAATAACAGAAGACCACTACCAAAGAGTTAGTGCCTTTTTTTTTTAAATGTATCTTTAATGACGTCACGGCCACAAGACAAATACAAAACCACATAGCAGCTTATTTCTGTGTCTGTGTGTGTGTGTGTGTGTGTGTGTGTGTGTGTGTGTGTGTGTGTGTGTGTGTGTGTGTGTGTGTGTGTGTGTGTGTGTGTGTGTGTGTGTGTGTGTGTGTGTGTGTGTTCAGGTGCCAGGGATGCCGGCAGCAGCTTCCAGGGCCAGTGGGTGTACATCAGTGATACCACTGTTCAGATGGTACCAGAGTCAAGGGTACTCAACTCTCAGGCATACCTGCTCTTCTACGAGGAGCTGCTGTAATGTGTCTAGCAGACATATTTTTTTCTCTAGATCTCCGTTTTGCTTCCTATTGTTTTTGATACATGCCTGTACTACTCCTCATGCTCTATCTGTTACTAAGTGGGGGGAAGAAAAGGGAAAGACTTCCCTGTACGCTCACTTTTCTTACTAGAGGAATAACTATCGTTTGCATACAAATTCTCAAATAAAATTGGCACCTCTGAATATCTTAGATATAAAAGATGAACATCAGATGTTAAAGTTATTATTTTCTGATAATTCATGTTTTAAAAATCCTACCCTTTAAGAAGAGTTCGGGAGAAAATAGTGTAACTGAACCTGAGCTGTTTTAAGTTTAATGTCTGTCACGATGACATGCCTGAGGTATCTGCATGAAGGAGTTTTCTACAGTAACTACAGGAAGTAAGCAGAGTTATTGCATGCTAAACTGCGCTCAGCACTGACAAGTTGATGTCAAGTGTGTATGTATGTACACATACACACATGTATGAGTGAGTGAATGAGTGAGTGACAGGAGAATGTAGATTTTAGGTGCTATGTGTATCATTTTCACATCGTAAAAGCATTACCACAATAAAATGAGTTAGTATTATAGTCAGTGTAATTAACGTAAACCCTCATGAAGATTGGCTCCTCTGTCTGCATTCTACACAGAATATTTTTCATTGTGTGGCACTGGCTCAGATTTGTTCCGATGTGTGCTTGATTGTTTCTGGCAATGGCAGATTATAGATGGTAAGAAATGCCAAGAGAAAAATGAATTCAGACATGTTTGTTCTTTTCAGTAAAGAGATTGATGCATGAGGACAAGTAGCAATATCATTCGTGACAGAGTTTATGGGAAATATGGGCGTTCATTTGAGAAACTCAAGCACTAATAATACAGCAGTGCACCAATGGTGTTAAATAGTGGCTGGTAATTGCCTCAGCCTTTGCCCTCTTTATTTATGTTACTGATGATAACCAAGCTATCTCAGCTAATTGTAGTTTACATTGACATAGTGGTTTAAATTGTTACACATAGCACCTTTAAAGAACAGCACAACAGTTATGTTACAGCCTCCTTTGAACATATTTTTATTTTATTTTTTACATCAGAATGTAAAAATGTAAGACTATCAGTGAATTACATTTGCCAAAGACAAGTTTTGCAACTGCAAGTCAGAGCAGAAAATCCCAACCAAACACACGAGGAGTTTACTTACAGTTTCTTTAACATTTGTTCTTTCAAGGCCGTCAGTATGGTTCTCGAGTGTTGTTGCACAAACAAACCTACTCGATGTTTATCAGACTAACAAAGCACCATGTCTGCCTTTTGTTGTATTTCAGCTCTACTGCAACTGTGTAGGCGCACTCACAAACCCATTAAGATGTTCAACAAAAAGTCAGCGCTGTGAATATCCCTTATACGATCAGTAAGGTTGACCAAAACAGTACTATAACAAAGAAGCAAACTCGAGGCTTTAAGCCGGACTAGAAGAAAACCGTCTTTGCTGTAATGTGCATGGGTTAATGTTCCAATGAATGTATTGCCTATTCTTGAAATGTCTGTCAAATGAGCTGTTCATCTTTTTCTATGAAAATATTTTAGATGAAAACATTGTTCTTGGTTGTTGGGCCATTTGCCACAACAGTAGAAGGGAAAGGGTTGGACAAGTGCATCAGAATCTAGAGGTTGATTATTTTTATTTTCAAACGAGGACAAATTCAGTGCTTATGCTTCAGGTTTAGGAAACCGGTGCATGGTGAAATGAAAAAAAAACATATGCATAGTCAAATGCAAAGAGGGATATTTGTGACAGACCGTATTTATGTACAGTAGAAGTTACTGTAAGGAAAAATAATGAGTATATGTAATTGTACATACTAGAAACAACACAAAATCATGGTGCTTAAGGCGTGCAGGGTTTAATGTTCAAGACGGCTTTTTGTTTCCAGAAAATCATTTAATTTCATTTATAAAAAAAAGAGAAAACATTGAAATGAGTATACCTACAAACTGTATCAAAATAAAACTAATTTATGAACTGAATATTCTACAAGGCTCATCTTTCTCTCGATGCGTTAGCCTTGTGCAACAGCACGAGGGGGGGGAAGGGTTTTTACTGTTTCTGCTTTGGACTTGATGTCGTCCTGTTGTTACTCTCAGCGAGATGTTGTCCAGCATCGCTGTGGGCTGTCGCTGTGGATCCAAGGATGCCACACTCAACCCATCTTCACCGGTGATCGGCCCTGACGGGAGCAAAGCAGCACTGCTTCAGAACATGTCGCGAGCTGGTGAAGAGGAGGTGGGTGTGGAATCAGGAAAAGGGCAACGTCCAAAAACATCGCTTTGCACGTCCTCTTGTTCCCACACGCTGTGACACCCGAGTCATGCTGCTGGAACATTAAAACAGGTTGTCAAGCCGCCACCAACAAAAACGGCAAATCTTTTCTGAAATGCATTTGTCTATTTTTAAAGCGGGAGGCGGGGGGGGGGGGCTTTTGGCTCGGGGACATGCTGCTGAAGCATTAGATGTGATTTAATCTCACTTAATGAAAGACACCCTCCCCCTGTGTGAGGCAGATGTAAGAAACTAACGCTGGAATGCTCATTACTGTCTTCCTATCTACCAGCAGTGGAGGTTACATGTTCCTGTTGTCACCATGCACGCCATTGTCACTGTGTCACCTAGGTTAATACCACACGTATCCTGCGTTAATCCATAACCCAGTCAACACATTTTCTCATGAAAGCATCTACACACGCCTCAGGCTTTGCTCCTCACAGTGCATATACATCACTTTTATTAACACTGACATAGCACTGAACAACACCTGCACATAACCCTTTCTTTCCTAAAACAGGATGTGTTAAATATATTTCAGACATGTTTTAGGAAAATGGGGACCCAGTAAGAGCTACAGAGCGACCGGACATCAGTACTGTATTTGTATTTCATTGTTGGCTTTTTTTTACTGTGATAATCATTGCTATTGAAATTGATCCAGGCAACCAATGCCTGCTTAGCGTATGCTGCCCTCTACTGATATAGACATGTTGTAGGAAATACCAGCACATAAGTTAAATGGCTGGATTACCAGAAACCGTC